>NW_011889257.1:756925-766980 GCF_000151845.1 Pteropus vampyrus
TGCCACCGGCGCGGTGGCCGCTGCCGCCGCCGCCGCCGCCGCCGTGGCCTCCGAGGGCGGAGAGCTGTCGCCCAAGGAGGAGCTGCTGCTGCACCCAGAGGACGCTGAGGGCAAGGATGGCGAGGACAGCGTGTGCCTGTCTGCGGGCAGCGACTCAGAGGAGGGGTTGCTGAAGCGCAAACAGCGGCGCTACCGCACCACGTTCACCAGCTACCAGCTGGAGGAACTGGAGCGGGCCTTCCAGAAGACGCACTACCCGGACGTCTTCACCAGGTACGCGCGCGGGGCGGACCGGCGGCAGCGGCTGGAGGTCGCAAGCAGGCCCCAGAGAGGGAAGGCGGGCGGGCTGGGGCCCGGGGCTCGGGGAAGAGACTTCGCTCCTGGACTCTACCCGGGGGGACCCTCCCAACGCACCTACCTCTGTGCTCGCCGCAAACTACCCATCCACTTCGTCTCCCCCACCCCTCCTCCGGGCTTTAAGTTTAGACTGAGATGATTTCTTTCCTTCCCAAGGTCTCTCAAGTTTCATTTTTTCAAAGTACAAGTTTTACGGAGAAAAAGAAACGGTCCCCACAGGGCGCGCGATTGCCACCCTGTAGACGCGCGCACTCCGGCGCATACCCGCAGGGCTCCGGGCGCCCTGGTCCAGGCCAGGTTCAGGGCGAGGGGCAGGAAGCGCTGCCTGCCCTCGCGGCCACAGCTAAGCAGGGGCTATTTTTGGCCGCTGTGTGGGGTGCTCGCCACCCCCGCCTGATGCCACAGGAGCCTGGTGGGTATCAGTTAACGCTATTTGAAGGGAAGCTGGAGCCCGTGCCTGCGGAGAAGGCCTTTAAAAAGAGCCAAGTTCTGCCGCTTGAGGACTCCTGAAATAATCTAAGGAAGTCGGAACTGGGCAGTATTTAGTACCTGTGCACCTGAAGGCACCAGCCAGAATCTTCCCCTCTCATCGCTTTCCTCTCCCCCAACCCCGCTATTAAACCCAGCGTTCGTTTAATGCACACGGGTTTACAGGGGTGGGCAATGATTGCTGGGAGCCTGGCAGGACGTACACGTAACAGCTGAGGGAATGTCTTTTGGGGGGAATGGGTGGCCAACCCGGATATTCCGCATGGTTACGCTCCATTTCGACCTCACCCGAAGTTATTGTTTTTGTTTTTGCTGGGGGGAGGAATGTGCCTGTGAGATGACTGGGCCCTTGGGCTGCATTTATTCATTCGACCTGGGGCACCATCCTGGCTGGGGGGCCTTCCTCTCCCACCCAAGGCCAAGGTCTTGGCTCAGGCGCTGGAGCCAGAGTTAGGGCAAACTGCTCCCAGTGGGGAGGGAGAAGGGATGGGTGTCCGCCTGGCGCGGGGTTTGTCAAGCTTCGCAGGAGACGTGTGCAGCTTTTCAATGTGCATTTTAGAAGCAGAAAGCTGCCTGTTCCTTTGAACAGAATGAGAAATCGCTGGTTAGGGCTCAGGAGGCCCAAGCCAACTCTAAAGTGCAGTTGCTCTGGCAATTAAGTACCAAACTCTCTCCTAACCAGAAAAAGGAAAAAAGTGGGTTGGATGCAGGGCAAAGGCACTAAACTTGGTCATCCCTTAAGCTAAACTTGGTCCTCCCCTGTGTCATCCGGGCCCTTCATAGCCTTTTAAAAAAGCAAAAGATTACAAATCGGTGTGTGCTGTCAAATAGCTACCTAGCCTACAGGCGCTCTGCTCTCATCACACATGTGTATTTCAAAGGAAGAAAATAATGTGGTGTCAGTTGGCATCCAGGTCTGCCCTTTTTTAGCATCTCCAGGGGGAACCAAAATATGTGAAGAGGGGCAGCTTCTCTTCGCCCCATGCCCACCTCTTTTGGACCCAGGAGTTAGTTAGAGCCCCTTGACTCCTACCCCGGAGCCAGCTCTCTGAAGCAGGGGGCAACGGAAAGCAGTTAGGGAACCGGTTTTCTCCCGGTCCTGAAGTTTCTGGTGTGGACTGGGGGGCCTGCCAACAGTGCATACCCGGGTCCCAGGCTGGGGCAGTCCCAGCTCTTTCATATTAGTGAGCAGCGAGCCAATTATTCTCAGCGCTCTCATATTTTCGGTAAACAGGTCGTAAGCCGTTTTACAGCATCTTAATGGTTTCCTATTTGCCTTAATTGTCGCAGTAATAACTGCAATGACGGGGTAGGGTTTCAGTTAAATTGACTTCCCCTGAGATGGGCAGGGTTTGTAGTGGGCACTGGAGTCAGGAGGTGCGCAGAATTTTGTTTAATCGAAAAATTACCCCACTGAACTCTTAACAAGCTTAACATATCTCCAGAGGGTAATGGGGAGTATGACCTAAGGGGGGGAGGGAGGGAGGAACGCGGGGGAGAGGGAGATGGAGAGAAAGGCACACACACACACACACACACAGCGAGAGAGAGAGAGAGAGAGAGATATTTTTAAAGAAGGCAGAAAGAAACCAAGAGGGCAAAAACATTATTTTTAATCGAGTGCTGAGTTCTCCTATTTACTATTAAGACAAAACAGGGTATAAGCAATGCGCGTGTTTCTTCTCTAACTCTGGCTTAAGAAAGAGTGAGAAAGAATCCGAGTGCCCAGTTTTATAGACATAGACTCAAGAAGCCACCCCTCTCACTCTTGAATATAATATGATACAATATAATATATAATGTCCTATACCTGGCAATGTGTTGCATTTTTATGCTCTCAAATAGAAGGCACTCCAATGGTGAAGGGATGGCGAAATCCAAGTGTTCGGGGGTGAGGGCAGGCAGCCAGGGGAGACCCTAACAGAGGAGGCCTGCCAGCAAGGGGAAGGAGGCTGAGAGGGGGTGCTGGAGCCTGCAGTGACCTCCTGTCTGTGTGTTGCTTTTTTATAGGGAGGAACTGGCCATGAGACTGGACTTGACTGAGGCCCGAGTCCAGGTGAGCTGCGCCACAGAGAGGGAGGAAGTGAGGAAGGCAGGCTGGGGAGGGAGAGCGGGAGAGAGGTGGGTCGATGGATTGGGGGGCAGTGGAGACCCCCTCTATTAAAAGAAAAGAAGCAGAATCAGAAAAATAGACTCAGACGTTCAGACACAAAAAGATATTAAAATATGAAGACCTAGGAGAGTGGAGGGAAAGGTTTCTGGGTTTGGGAGCCTTAAAGACAGGATCCGGGATCAGAAGAGGGGTTTTAGGGTCCCTGAGACTTAAGTTCAGGAGCACCCCTGAGCACCACCCCCCCCCGCCCCCCGCCCCAGCCCCTGTAGGAACCAATCCTCGGACTGACTTCTTCTGATTGAAATAATGGGATGGAGCATGGATTTGGTTGTTAGACAAATCCGCTCAGCTCCAAGCAGGTATTTGGCTGCGATTAAGTCTCCAATCGGGCTTCATAAAAGCCCACTTAGTGCTAGAACAAACAGGGCCATTTGAAGGCAAAATGCTGTTTGATTTCCCCTCCGCCCGCACAAGGAGCTGGCTAATGCTATTTGATTTCCCATTTTTTATAGCAATGAGCCCACATTGATCTAATAGGGAGTGAGTGCAATGCTATTAAAGGTGTTTGCAGCCCCATACCAGAGTGCATTTCCGAACCTAGGCCTCATGACCAAAGAGACGATCAACACTGGGCAGCCCCGATGGCCAACAGAAAACAGATGTCCCTGAGTTAGGAGCTGAGTGAATCACTTTACAGTCAAAATCAAGCGCTGATAAAGCACAATAAATTCCATATGGCTCATTTAATACACAACAGCTTTTTGCATTAGAGGGCTAATGATGAGGCCTGTCCCCTCCTTTCTGTTGACACATTTCTCCATTGTCAAACAGAGATGTGACAGCAACTCCGTATTTTCAGCTCAGGGGAACGAGTCGTGGGAAAGTTAAATAACTTTAAAAAAAAAAAAAGGAGAACGCCCCCTCCCCTTCTCCTCTCTCTGTATTCACTGGAGAAGATGTAATTAAGTGAATATGAATTATTAGAGTCCTTTCGTTTACCTTTGGGGGGCCTCAGAGGTATTAATTCAATAATGAGGAATTGCAGGGGGACATCTTGATAATTGCAGTTGAGCCAGAGAGACGATCCATCTGTAAAAAGGTTTCCACGTTCTTTAAAGGCATTCTGCCCGCACTGTCCCCCTCCCTTACTCCTTTCACTGACCTCCAGGAGTGGCGGATATTCTCGTCTAGACAGATTTGGATACACAAAAGCTGCCCACCCAGCCTGGTCCCATCTAGTCTTACTTTTTCAAGCCTCCGGATTTCCACACCAGAGTGTTTCTGCAGTTCACAAATAGATTATTTGAGGGCTGTGGAATGTTATGGATGGCTCCCTTTACAGCAGAATTTTAAGTAATCAACTGATTTGGATTCTCCATTTTTCTTGCCCAGCGTGGCTGTCTAGAAGTCAAGCCAAGCTTAGATACTAGTGCTAGTAATGACAGCCCCCAGTGTGTATATTGGAAAGACATGGATGTCTTTAAAACATTTTTAAAACATATTCCTCTGGGATCATTTACATTATATTTTAATATAACTCTGTATAGCCCTGGAGTTCATTCTTAATTTTTAGACTTGTGTGCAGGCATAAACCCAGCCCTAAAAATATTAATGCCTTCAGGGGAGAAGGAGCATATCTTAGCCGTGGGTGTGATGAGCAGGTCACATAAAATAATTTCATGCTCCTGGGAGTTATTTTTAGACTATGGTAGCTGCCACATTTCAGGTAAAGGTCTCTACTAAAACTGCTTTCTATTAACAATTAGGAAGATACCTTGTGCTGAAAACCTCCCCCAAGCCTAGAACTATCTTATTTAAATAACCTATTTAAACCACATCCCCCAAAGAAATAAAGGACCTGTTAGCTCTGAAGATATGGAAAGTTGACAGGTATCCTGCACTCTGATTTCTATATATCCAGGTCACTGCTGCATACCTGGTGTACGCAGTCAGTGTCTTCCTGGGCAGGACTGGGCCCACCATGGAGCCCCTGCAGATAGCAGGCTGCGTGCCCGGTATTTTATTTCATGAGGAACAGACCCTTAAAACGTATGCTTGTTCAGAAATTGCGGTTGGCATTGCTTCCCTCCCTCCCAAACCCCAGAACCCAGCCTAGTGCGCTAGGTGTTCGATAAATGTTTTTGGAAAGAATAAATGAACCGCCTCCCCATTCCCTTTTAAATACAGAGCAGGGATTTTGCCAGCTCTTGGGTGAACTAGCGAAGCAGGGGAAAGTAGCTGATGTGCAGCAAAAAGCTGAATAGGAGTTTCCACCTGCCTTATTTTACTCCTTCCTCAGAAGAGACTTATGAGTACAGGTTTATTACCCCCATTTTACAGATTAGAAAACTGAGATTGAGAGGTTTAAGTGACCTGCCTAAAGACGCACAGCAAGCAAATGGCAGCGCAGACATTTAAACCTTGGTTTCTCTATCTCTAAATACACCGAACCATTTTCCTTAAACTTGATAAGAACTAGGCTAGTTGAAATACCCACTGGAAAGGGTTTGCTACTGGCTTTAAGTTTGGTCCCGGAGGTGTCCTTGAACAACCGGAGGCCAGAGAGGGCCGAGGTGGGCGCAGGCCGCAGTGGAAAGGAGGCCGGGGCCCGCAGTGAGGGGGACGGGCGGGGACGCGCCCCGAGCACCCGCGGGGCCAAGACCCGCGCCGACCCCGGGCTATCTCTGCCTTGCAGGTCTGGTTCCAGAACCGTCGGGCGAAGTGGCGCAAGCGGGAGAAGGCAGGCGCGCAGACCCATCCTCCGGGGCTGCCCTTCCCCGGGCCGCTGTCGGCCACCCACCCGCTCAGCCCCTACCTGGACGCCAGCCCCTTCCCCCCGCACCACCCCGCACTCGACTCGGCCTGGACGGCAGCTGCCGCCGCCGCTGCCGCCGCCTTCCCGAGCCTACCTCCGCCTCCCGGCTCGGCCAGCCTGCCTCCCAGCGGGGCGCCGCTGGGCCTGAGCACTTTCCTCGGAGCCGCCGTGTTCCGGCACCCGGCCTTCATCAGCCCTGCATTCGGCAGGTAACACCCGGCTTCGGGGATGTCTGTCTGTCTGTCTGTCTGCCTGTCTGTCCTCCTCCTGAGCGCGCGCGCGCACACACGCGCACACACACACACACGCGCACACACACGCACAACACACACACACGCACAACACACACACACACGCACACACACACAGCCTGGGGCAGGGAGGAGGCTGGAGACAGGCCGAGAGCTACACACATCTTATCTCTTTGGCCTGACCTCAGAGAGTTAGCCAAAGAAAATACTCTCTAATTTTGCCTCAAACAATGTGGATCTTGAAGGGAATGACTTGAAACCGAGCGGCAAAGGGGAGGGCAGTGGCAGTACAACAACCATGGCAGTTTTGAGTGTTCAGTGAAAACCGTAAAAGTACCTTTTGAAGGCGGCAACAGCCCAGGCTATAGGTAATATGTATGTAGACGTGCACAGGTTTCAGCTACAGAGACAGAATGACTTTGCAAGTTCTGCAAAAATCCTCATGCCCCCAAACCTGGTAGTCAGAGGAACACAGCCCTGGTCCTACAGGAGCCCTGGAGCCAGGCATCCTCTGGGTGCAAAGAAGTCTCTCTTCTTTCCCAGACTTTATCTTCCTTGTCACTCAGGTGATCCGCTGCCAACCATAGCCCCATATGTGCAACTCCTGACCCCCATGAGGCACAAGACAACGAAATAAAAGAAACAGTTCATCGTATGTTATAACTCCCTTTCTTTAAATGAACATCGAATGATGAAATAGAAAGTCTGTATAATCACACAGACAAAGAAACAAAGGAGGGATGTATTAAGTTGGAAAGTGCAGTGAAAATAAAACTGAATGCAGCTTCAATGATCTCTCTTTGGGAGAACAAAGAAATAATAGATTCATCCAACTGCGCAGCCACTTAAAAATCATCTAAGAGAAAATTTTCAAAAAAGACTAAGTAAAATTAGTTTCTTGTAACAAACCAATAAAATAAACAGCGAGTGCATTGAAGTGTAGTGACTCAGTTTACCTAGTGGAACCAGGGCATGTTATGCCACCTTCGGGCCACACTTTATTATTTCTTGCTGGGGGAAAAAAAAAAAAAAGTTAAGTCCTGCAGTCCCTTGCCACCCTTCCCCCCTTTCCCTTCTGACAGCTAGTGACTTGTAAAAGCCCACAAAACCACAGCTGGGGGACCGGATTTCAAGCTTCGGAGAGGCTGGAAGAGGGGTGAGGTGGAGAGGCATGAGGGGTGGAGAAGCAGGAGGCTCTCCTCGAGCCCTAGTGGGTTCATTTCTAATCGTGGAAACTCCGAGATGGCACGAAGGTTGGAAGCCAGAGCCCTGAGGAGAAGCGGAGGGGGCAGGGGTGATGATGCGGCTCGGAGCTCAGCTGCACCACCGAGGTGCTGCGCGAAGGGGGTTGAGGCGCCACCCTGAGCAATCCTGGTGCTGCCCGGAGGCGGTGGCACGGAGTGGAGTTCCAGGCTTGTGCGTCGCCATGTGCTGCGTGAGCGTGGGGATTGAGGGTCCGCGGTTCTCTGGGGCAAGAGGCTGCAGGGGAGCAGGGAAGGTGGCGGGGAAGGGGTATCGCCGCGCCGGGACGCGGGGCCAGTGGCCAGTCAAAGCCTTCTGTGGAGAAGAAATCAACAGGCGGGCTCCCCTCACTCCGACCTCACGGTTGTTGGCCGGGAACTGGCAGCTCAGCCAGGCGCCGGAGGGCGGCCTTGTTGGTGCGAAGGTCCGCAAATGAGGCCGGCTTTTCCAGGGCCAAAGGAGTACCAGGCTGAGGGGGCGCCTAGAGTACAAAGTCTGCAGCAAAGGTCTTGATGAGTTCTGATCCCACCTTCTTTTCTCCCTTTCTTGTTTTTGCCCCCTCCCTCCCTCTCTCGCTTCTTCTTTTTCTCTTTGTCTCTCTCTCCTCTTTTCTCTCCTGGAAAATAGTACTGCAGGCAATTGGAGCTCCAGGTCTGGGAATACACCCCCTTCCTAAGCGAAGGCGCAATTGGTCCGTGGGGTTTGGGGCTCTGGGGCCTGCCTGCTGCCCAGGCTCTGGCCTCTCCAGGAATATCTGGCCCTTTGGTCTTTTCCCCCCGTCGGTTCCTTGCTCTAGTAAAGCCCGCTCAGAGCGCCCAACCTCCTGCCTGCGCCCCCGCCTACGTCCCATCCCGCGGCCCACCCTGGACCTGCGACTCTGCGCCACTGTGGCGACACCCCTCTGCGTCCCCCCTGACCCCCTGGCGAGAGGCGGCGGGAAACGCTGCCCGAGATAACGGCTCAGCTCCCGAGGCCGTGACCGCGCTGTTTGCTCTCCCTGCAGGCTCTTTTCCACCATGGCCCCCCTGACCAGCGCGTCGACCGCGGCTGCGCTCCTGAGACAGCCCACGCCGGCCGTGGAGGGCGCGGTGGCGTCGGGCGCGCTGGCCGACCCGGCCACGGCAGCCGCAGACAGACGCGCCTCTAGCATAGCCGCGCTGAGGCTCAAGGCCAAGGAGCACGCCGCGCAGCTCACGCAGCTCAACATCCTGCCGGGCACCAGCACGGGCAAGGAGGTGTGCTAAAGGCTGCCCGGCACCCTTGCGCCCTGGGCGCGCCCCGAAAGGTCACCTCACTCAGCACCACTCAAGACCAAATGGAAACCGAGGACCAGCACACTCCCGAGACGGCACTGAGAGAGCGCAGCCGCTTTCGCAGCAGCCTGGACGCGGACAAGGCAGCCCTGGGCGCTCCCGGACGTGGCACCTCCTCGGCTGGCTGTCCACCCACCCCTGTCCCTGTTCCCGCTCCTGCCCCAGCCCCTGCCACTGCCAACCTCGCTCCAACTCGTATGTCCACTCTCTCCCGTTCTTACTTTATTGAAAATCGGGGAGGTTTTCTCCCCAAGACGCCTGGTATCGAACTTAAAAAAATTTTAAAGCCCAACCTCTCTTCCTCCCGACATCTCACTTAGCTTTTTTTTGTTTTTTGTTTTTTGTTTTTTTTTAAATAGTATTTTGGCGCTCTAAGTTGATTTCCCCAGCGTGGGCTCCGGCGTGAAGCCAGGGCCGGAGAAGTGAATGCGAATCTGTAAGATAGCTAACAGTGCACTTAACGGAAAGGGGCGTCTTGTTCTTGTTCTCTTCTTTATCATACACCAACCAAGGTTTTTATATCAAACCAAAGGGAAATACTCTGCTAGAATATGGACTGTTGAAGTCACCAAACTGTGATTAATGATTCTGTACATACCATTGTTATTAAAAAAAAAAAAAAAAGAACAGAGCTTTGTATATTTGAAATGTTATAACGCAATTGCACTCAGCGTGGTATGGTAAAGTTTGTCCTCCTGTAGATTCTTACTGTGTTGTAGATACGGTAGGGTTCCTAGACAAATATTTATGTACTCAAGCCCTTTATTTAACTTATTAACTGTAGAGGCTTCCGAAACCTTCAAGATAAAGGCAATGGTACAGTACTTTTTGTGTAATGTGTAATTGTTATCACTTTTCCTTGCTACCTAGTGGAGAAGTGTCACGCTCAAAATAAAAAAAAAAATTCTATGTTTAACAAAAGGAAGTGTGAATGCTCTATGCAGGCGCTGAGGGGACAGTAGAAGGGGGCCCCCCAGAGGCCGGGGGTGGGCTCGGGCGGCCCAGCACCTCCCAGGTTTATCGGCACGGGTGTTTTCCTGGCAGAGGCCCCTGGTTTGAAACCGATCCTCACAGGGATCCGGATTTCCCACAAAAGCTAATAAGGACGCTGCCGAGGTGCTTTCCACGCGCTCCTCGGCTCCCCCTGGTCGTGTCGCAGTGGGAGTTGATGGAGGTCTGGGCCACGGATGTGGGGTGGGCTGGAGGGTGGGTGGGTGCATAGTAGGCGTTGTTGACGGTGCAGACAAATTTGAAGCGAGAGTCTTGGCTCGGAAGGCGAAGGAAGATGTTCGTGGAAAGTGCCACGTAGCAAGGAAGTGCGCAGTCCGAGATGACAGGTAATGGCGAGAAACCGAGGCACTGGCTTCCGAGGGGGCGGGCTCCACGGTACACTCGAGGGGAGGAGGGAGTGTGTGTGTGTGTGTATGAGAGAGAGAGAGAGAGAGAGAGAGAGAGAGAGAGAGAGAGAGAGAGAG
>NW_011889257.1:767030-767417 GCF_000151845.1 Pteropus vampyrus
GAGAGAGAGAGAGAGAGAGAGAGATCTCCGAACGGTGATGGAAAGGCAGCGAGGGGTATTCAAAGTGGCAGTTCTTAACTCGACAAATGTCATTACATCACTTATCCAGGCATTGGGAAATGTATACATTTAAAATCTAAACAACTCAGGTTTCGAGAGGGGACCCCAACGGCTTTGCGATCTGTAACACCCTCGGCGCACCTTCCCCGCGACGGAACGGGAGCCTCTCCCTCCCCCGGGCCCTGGCTGCGCCCCGCCGGGTGACCGCTCGGTGTAAGCCCGCCCGCGGGGGCCGGGTCTCGCCAACGCTCCCTGGGTGATGGGAAAGGGAAGAGAAGCTTAATTAGTTTCAATTTGCAGTAATTAGCGCGCCGGACCTTTGGGGAG
>NW_011889257.1:769571-779571 GCF_000151845.1 Pteropus vampyrus
CGGGTCCTCCCGCGGCCCTGGGCGCCAGTGTGCGCTGCCCAGGGGCAGGTGCGAGGTCGAGCCGAGGTCAGCGGCCGCTCAGGGTGGGCGGCCCGCTCAGCAGCTGCCGCGCTCAGGCCCCGGCGTCCTTGGCTCCCCGCACCTCCCTCCCCACACCCCCGCCCTGAAATCCGGAGCCCCCGCCCTCTGGAAACCGTGGGGCGCACGCCCTCGGGGTTCACGGGCCGGGGCTGCTCCCCAGACCTGGGCCGTCGGGCGGGTCACCGCCACCCTGCCCTGGCCCTGGATTCACTTGCAAGCAGAGGCCCGGCCTGGGGCTTGGGGCGGATGGTGGGGGGGACTTTCCTCTGCCGTTACGGCCACGCATCCCTTTCTAGGGGTTAGCGGGCCGGGCAGGAACTTTCTAGGACAGACCCCCAAGATCTGAGTGTCTCAACACTCCAGACTTCACGGAGTCTTCTGAGGTGAAGGCCGCTTTCCTGGGGTGGGCTGGGCTACTCTGGAGTTTGGGGTGGAGAATGGGGAGAGCAGGAGGAACGCGAGGGAAAAGACTTTTTCTTTCTTTTTTTTTTTAGTGGTCAATATCAATTTTCCATCGATTTTGGCTTTTTGTTTAGGTAGGGCTTTTTTTCCCTCCAGGCTGCCAGTTGGATGGTATACGAGAAACAGTACCATTCTTCCTGTTAATGAACTCTTTTTTAAGTCATTTTTTCTCATTTGACCCTTCCATGGAGCAGAAGCAAATTGCGTGAAATTACCTCCAAGGATTACATTTATTACTGGCCAATGAGAACCCCTCGCCTTGTTTTACAAACTCTTAATCCTATGTCATTCTGATGCCGCAAACAAGCCCGGTCCTGGGCCTCCTATTCTTTCAACTTTCCCCAGCTGGAGGGACCTCATTCTGCACTTAATATTCCCCATAAATATCACACGCTAAAGACCCCCTGACTTCCAGCAAGTCCACATTAAACATGTGACATGTCACGCATGACAAACTCTGAGTATCTTTTCAAAGCAGCATTAAAAGCAAAGAAACCAATTTTCTTCTCCTTCCAAACCTCCCCAAGTGCTGAATGATGGGGATTGGAAAGAGCCAGTGGAGCGTACTTAGGGGGATTTTATGAGATTTTCCAGAATGATTTAATCTTATTGTGAGCATTATTAATGAATGGCAACCCAATTTGGCCCCAATATCTGGGAACGCGGTCACAATGCTGGGAGCGGCTGACCCCACCCCCACCAACCTTAAGCAAACCTCTTCCACCGAGGAGGAGGAGGAGGAGGAGGAGGAGGAGGAGGTGCAGAGCCCAGGGGAGTTCGAGAGAGCCCCACGACAGGGGCATGGCTGTCCCCTGTCACACCCAGAGCAGAATATCCCACCACCTGCTTTCCCAGGGCCACCCCCACAGCATCTTGGGGTGAGGGGTCATCGGAGCCTGGTCTGGGCTGCTGTGGGAAGGACGAGGGGAAAGGGTAAAAAAATTTGCTACATTTCCAGTCAGGGTAGCCAGATCCGGATGAGGCCCCTCAGAAAAAGGCAGTCGGCGTAATATTATCAGAAGGCGCCCCTCAGTGTCCTTCTGCCACCAACTACCCATGGTGGGTGGTGGACAGACAGTAGTTAGGGTGAACATCTTGGGTTTGTGGTAAGGAAGACAGAAAATAGATGAATTAGGGGAGAGTGACTATTGAAGAGAGGTTTGGGATGACTGGGGACTTGAAACTCAGTCTTTAGCTAAAGTCACAGATACTGGTATTGACCCTGGACAGTTCCCCATGTTTCTTCTCACCCCCTCCCCCAACTGGGGCAAACATTCATTATCGTTGCTTTTGATTTAATATCAAGAGACGAGACACCTGCAGTTCTCTTTCTCATATCGTTTTGAGCGTGGAGATCGTAGTAGAATGGAAAGGGGGGCTGAAGTTAGAGGAAAGAAAATTATACACCGGTTAGTTCGACTTGCTTTTAGAGGAAAAAATGTGTACGTGAGCAATGTGTGTATGTGTATACACAAAAGTGAGTGTGTCTGAATGAAGAGGGTCTTAAATGGGGCCTAAAAATGGTATTTTGGAATACTGAGTTCCTCAGAGTAACTGCGTATTTAACTGACAGTGGCAGCCTGGCTGGGGGGCGGGGAGAAGAAAACCTGTTACCTGACGGGAGAAAAAGCATTTCTCAAAAGAAAAAGTCGTGTTGTCCCTGGACGTTATTAACAGTCCGGTTTGAAGTATACATTTTTCCTTTAAAGAAAAAGAGCGATTGCCAGTTATACATTAAGAAATGTCATTCAGTCATTTTTATTCATTCTCCGGAAATCTTCGTAAAAGCCTGAATCATACTTCTAACAAGCAGCAATTTTGTTAATCCAGGGGGTTATTACTCTGGGCCCTTATTAGGTTCTACACCACTGCCAAGCAATCCTATAACCCTCTCAAAAGAAGTTTACCTCCCTGTTATAAAACCAGTAGTGGTATTTATACTGTGCAATAATTAGTGTATTACTTGAATCCACTAACACGTTCATTTTATCTCTGCACAAAACCTCTAGTCTGCTTATAGAAAGCTTGTGCCTCCTTTGGTGCTGGTAAAGTGGTGAAAGAGTGAATTGAAGGCTGGTTGCACTTTCTCCTTTTGCCTCGCCTTAATTCCCATCTCTTTTTGCTCTCATCCAATTAGCACAGTGTATTAAGCGGTTTATCATCTCATAGTCAGCTATTGAGAGAAACAAGGCGAGCACTTTGCAATAGAACCTGCGCTCCTTTGACACCCTCAGGTACTTACATATTCCACTGTGCTATGAATAATAGAGGAAGAATGGAGCGCTAATTCCCTCATCAAAGAATGCCTTGTCTGCTGCTTTGCTCAACAACACCATTCTGATCAAAAGAAAAGCAATAAAGCTTAGCATAACAAAACGAAACCTACTTATTAGCTTAGTGGTTAAATTAATGCAGAGCCGCTGCTATTCAAAACCAAGGTTTGAAAACAGCCTCCAACAACCTGATAATGCTGCCTTCGGGATGAAGGAATTTTAATCTGAAATTTGAGGCTGGCTCAGATGAGTTAATCTATTAAACTGCTATAAGGAAGCTCCACAGCAAACCGTTCAATTAAGAAATATTTAGGTGAGGGGAGAGAGAGAGAGGGAGAGAGAGCTTTAAGTTTAGGATGGGAACATTGAATCGAGGGGTCGGGGCATTCTGACAAGACAGTCTGGGGCTTGGTATGCTTTCCATAAAACCCTGACACAAGATAGAGAAATCTGGTTTTGGAGTTTCCTTAGCATGCATCTCCTACCAAACCCATTTAAATGATAGGTTTGAAAAGGCATGTGATGTGTACGTGTGTGCTGGAGGGAAGAGGTGGCACGGGGCTGGAGAAGGGGGTGGTAGTGAGGGGCTGTGAACTTTAATTAGTCCCCATATCTTGGGCAACAGTCCCGAGATGAACTCCACCAGTTTCCTGGACAAATTAAAATCATACCGGGAATGCCCTTGGTAGGATTTGCAACTCCTGGCCTCCCGTGTCTCCTTTATATGGAGAGCCGAGGGTGAGCATGTTGTGTCCAAGATAAATGTGCTCCGTGTTGTAGGCGGACCCTGGCTTCCTAAAGTCAACAGGAAAGATGCCCTTTTCAGAGGCGGGGGGTGTAGCGGGGGTGTGGGGGGGCACGCAGAGGGCTCTGAGAAGAGCAGGGTTCTTTAGGGTATCATTTCCCAAGCGGCTCGGATAAAATTTTGCCCGGAGGTTTAGTGTGGCCCACAGCGTTTCTATTTTCATTTTTAAAAATCAGTTGCCAAGGTTTAGAAAGCAAGAAACTTTATGGAATAGCAGTATTCCTGGCTTTTCTTGAAAACTAGATCGTTTGCCCACCCTGGGCTCCGTCCCTCCAAGCGTCACTGAGCAGCGGCTGCCCTCTTTGGACAGGACGTGCCCACTCTCTCTGGTCCACCACTGTCCCTGCCACGCTCTCTAGTGTGGACCTGGCTTGTTCTATCCGTTCACTTTTAGCACTTGAGCTTAAGACCCATGCCAGGGAGCCTGTGGAGACAAAGAAGTGGGCGGCATTTCTGCACCCGTTCTCCCCACCGTGCTATCAACTAATGGAAATCAAGGAGTAGAAACCTTTCTCAGAGAAAAGAGTGTCATGTTCCGGTCTTCCAAGAGAGATCCACTGGAATTCCTCATCAAAGTTGCGGTTTCAACTTTCTACAAAATTCTGAAATCCTTAGGTGCCTCCCAGAAAACCCTCTTAACTAATCTGGAGTTGCAGATCCGAGTAAGAAAACGTCGACTTCTGCATTCGCTCTTTTCTGGGATTGTTCCAAGAAATGTCAGACTTTATATAGACTTGCTACTAACATGGTTCCTGCCCTCACAGTGATTACAATCCAGACACAGAGGCGAGAAACAGACCAGTGAGAAGTAACTGCAGTCTGTGGAGTTCCTTGAAGATGTTCACCTTATTTATCATAACCCCAGATCCCAGAAATGAAACATGCCCTCTCTTCAGAAAGCAAGGTGGGGGTGTGGGCTCCAGAAGTGCACATTAGAGAACCATCTCTATAGTCTCATATGACAACGGCAATGAAAAACCACACTAATCCCTTAGCTCCCTGAAGCGACCTGGGTGCTCCAGCTTTTGACAGCTTGCAGAGGCTGAGGTACCAAGGCATTAACTTAACTGACAGAGCCCTAAACCCAAAGTATTTCTACTCAGAGCCTGAGTATAAGAGACAGGGGAGAAAGGAGGAAAGGCTGAGGGAGAGAAAAGAGAAGGCAAAGCAAGATAAAAGGTGGCACCATCTACATGGCTTTAACAAGTATTCCTTCACTGGGTTCTCTTGTGAGGTGCTCTTCTCTCAGGAGCCATCACTCCTGCTTTCCCAAAGGAGATGCCACTGGGCTCTTGCTTAGTTCTCTTTGGCTTAGTTCTAAAGTATGAAAAAATACTTTACCTCTTAAAGCAGCGGTTCCCAACCTTTTTGGCACCAGGGACCGGAGCTCCTATGAGAATCTAATGCCTGATGATCTGAGGTGGGGCCGAGGCGGTGATGCCAGCGCTGGGGAGTGGCTGCAGGTACAGATGAAGCATGAAGCTTCTTCGCTTGCTGGCCCTGCCGTGCCGACTGGTACCGGTCCACGGCCCGGGGGTTAAAACTTTCGGACATACATCATGCTGAGCGTCTCTGAGCTGAGCTCTAATCGAGCTGAGGTTTGGGAAGGGGGTCCCTTACTCCTGGCTGCCCCCTCTAGTCAACTCTCGGTACCTGATAAGGATTCATTGCAACTGGTTTCCCTTTAGAAAACTTTATTCTTAAGTAAAAAGAACACATCATTATTATTATTCTTTTTTATAAAAACACATGGGTAGTTTAAAAAAAATGTACCATAGCTGTAAAGGGGGAAATATATTTTGTTAGTATAATCTTACCAATAATGTAAGAAAGGAAAGACTGCTCTATTGAAATATGTTTAGCTTCCAACAAACAGTGCACCATTCTAGAAAAATGAGGAAAAAATAGGCCAGGGCCAACTAACCATCCCTCCCCCAAAATTTTTCTGAATATAACACAGTGGTCCTCACCCCAACCTCTACAGATTTTTAATGAAATGTTAGAGAATGTCAAATTATTTTAAATGTGCTTTCCTATTGTATAAACCTTTACCTGAATTTTCTACTTAGGGGGAAAAAAAAGTGAGTGTAAAACACCTACCCAGTGTGCATGTGCATGTGTGTGCTGGACTTTGGAGCAATTCCGTAAACAAGTAAGTTCTGTTTAATCTATTTAGTGAGTGCAAGGTTTCTAAATCTCCCCCCTCGGCTACCTATATAAAAGACAAGACTGCTGAAAAGGACAGCCACTCCTGGAGCCAGCGGCTGGGAAACACTTGGGTTCAGCTGGGTTTAATTGGCGTGTGAAAAGGCAAAACGTTAGTGCTCCTAGCAGGCTCCACGAACGTCTCTTTCTGGGGGCACCTCTGCTGAAGGCCCTGGGGCAAAGCCTGGGGTCACTTGCATTCCAGCCACTGTCAATTAATTTGTCTTACCTCACTGACCCCTCCCCTAGAAATGCGGTCCCGACTCTGAAGCAGCTAGCTCTTCAGGTGCTTTGCAAAGGGCTTTAGGGTCGTGTTTCAATAGTAGGATGTATGTTGTCATAGGAAGGCTGCTTTCATTTTCTCTAATGCCTGAGAGATTAAATCTTTTTTTGCGGTCTGTTTAATAATGCCCCTCCCAAGCCACGTCCACACAAACTCGGGATGCAGTCCCAAAGGAAAAGCGATGCCGCCGGAGAACACAGTTAGGGCCACAGTGGAGGTGACAGAGGTGCCAGGAAGCTGCTTAGATTCTTCATTCAAACCCACCCCCCCCACCCCGCCCCGCCTCAGCCACTTCTGGGGTGCCCTCATAACTTCACAGCACAATCTGCGAAGAGTTTGCTGAGGTTCACTTCGGTGTAGCCACTTTGGGACAAGAACTGATCTGCTGTATTCTTGAGAATTTTGTAGTCCTCACGAACTTTAGGTGTAATAACAGGTTTCCTCAATTTATCTAAAAAAGAGATAAAAATAAAAGGATTACAAGTCTCAGAGGGAGATTCTTTATTTCTTTACTTTTCAATTACAGTTGGTATTCAACATTATATTAGGTTCAGGTGTACGACGTAGTGACTAGACATTTATATAAGCCACGAGACACTCACCCCGACTAGTCCAGTACTCCCCTTGACACCACACAGTTATCACAATATTACTGACTCTATTCCCTATGCTGTACTCCGCATCCAGAGGGAGCTTCTTTAAAGACCATTCTGTATTCTTCACACAACAGAGAAGGCTGTGTGGATTCTGCTTGCAGCCCCATGGCTCAGGTGTCCTCACGGTCCTGTCACCGGTCTATCCCTGAGGCCAGTCCCACGCAGGGGAGGCCGAGACCCCAAGATTCCACTGTGGAGGCCATTCTTCCTTTCCCCCCTCCCGCCACTTCTCAGCACCTAGCTGACTCAGCGTACCGGGGGACAGGGCCACCCTCTATTGATGTGAACTGCAGGTGTGCGCCCATGTGCAGCAGGCAAGGTGAACGGCACTCGCAGATGCCACTTTCGCAGCGCTGTCGAGCATACGCACACAATTGCATGCAAAAAAGTATGGATGTGGCAGGAAATACTTTGTCTCAAAAGAAGCCTGAGCCTCCCAGTGCCACCTCCCCGGATCAGCTGGGCCTAGTCGGCTTCTTCTAGTCCCTCCGCTACACAAACCCCCCTCTGCTGACAGAGGCGAGGGGTAGGCTGTCTGGAGAGCACCACTGGCAAGATTCCTTTTTTCTTCCTTGTCCACACTGCGTACCTGTGAACTTCAGGTATTCAGCCGCCCTTCCTCCTCTGCTTCCAGCTCCTTCCACCTACCCATCTCTGGCCTTCTACTTAGGAGAAGGGCACTACCGGCCTGGGCACGGCCCTTCCTGTCCCTCCCCAGAGGTTGCTACCTCTACACACGGTCTGATCTTTTGAGGACAGGGGTGACCCCTGGGGGAGCCAACCCTGCCCAGGATGATTAAGATGACAGTTTTTGTTCAAAGCTGTATAGGAACGCTGTGAGGTGTTTGGAGAGGTCCGTTTTTGTTTTTTTTTAAACCCCCATTTTCTAACTGAGGAAACTGGGAGGTCAAGTCACTTGCCTCTGGTCACACAGCTGGTAATCCAGGGTGTGGAAATGCACTCCCGGGTAGCGGAGCCCCGAGCCCACACTGGGAGGAGAGGCTCACTTCTGTAACTCGGTGTCACTGCTCCCAGATAGGGATGGGCAGGCCCCCGGAGGCCAGCCTCGGGGGGGGGGGGGGCGGGGGGAGTGAGGCTGCCCAGTACCCAGAATAGGAATCGGAAAGCATGGAGAAGGAAACGCAGAAGGGAGTGCACGTCAATCACAAAAAGAGAAACCCCAACTGAAACAACAGAGCGGCACTGAAGTCTACAAAACACCCGGAAAACGAAAACTCGCTCTCAAGATTTTTGTTCCTTAGCTACACATTCCCATTTGTTCTCCACAACCTTTGCTAAATTACATCAACTGCCTTTCAAATAACAACAACAAAAAGTTTTGTAGAGAGGATTGAAATGCCCAAAGGGGGTGGAAAAAGCGACTCGAGAAGGAGGGGGGCGGGGCGCATGTTAAACGACCATAGAAAGACACTTTGAAAGTTCTAATTATCGGAGTCTGGGAATACACAACAATGGCCCCGAGCAGGGCGGCTACTCCCGGCAGGCCAGAGCCTCGGCCGGCCGGCACCCCGTGCATGTGAATGACACAAATGCATGTGCTGACGGGGGAGAGGGCATTGAAAGAGCGGCGGTAATACCGAGCAGCGGAGGAAGAGAGAGGCCACAGCTCCTGATGTGTTTACCTCCTCTGCTGATGGGATATTGACTTTTCCCACCAGGTTGGTTAGAAAGGGGACTATTTACGCTGCCACACAGCAGAGTTAGAATGACAACCAGCGTCACTTGGTGCTCTCCTTCGTAAAAGACAACTGTGACCATCAGCGTATGCCATAGCCAGTCGATACGGCCGAGGCACCATTCCATGCCCGTTCAAGACGCAGATAAAAGCTCCCACTTGCTTCCCCAATGAGAATTTGATCGATAATGTATGGCAGGTCTTCTAGGAAACGGAACTGCACGAGCTGCTGCGGGCCACGCCGGGACTGGAAGCTGAGGGGGAAAGGCCTCGCTCTTTCTTCATGGTTTTCTCTCCCCCACTTTAGGCCCCTAGGCCACCCACGGTTAGGCTTCTAATTGAAACCGTTACCCTGTTTCCTTTAATGCTACACCCACTACTTTAGATCTCAAGGGACAATACCGGTGTTAAATGGCAGAAACCAGGTAATGTGGCCAGTAAAACTGGATTCCTTCTCCCGGCTCTGGTTTTGGCTGTGGGTAAAGAGTTCATGGCCACAGGCGCTGCAGGTCAGGTGCACGAGGACAACTGTTAAAAGATTCCAGGAGGCCATTAGGCAAGAGGCCCAGAAGATCTGCAGCCAGCTCGGCCGGGTCCCCGGAGATGCCCTGGGCTTGCTGTGGCTGTCACTGTCTCAAAAAGCCAGCACAAAAAATCCAAACTTCGTCGACATGGGGAAGAAAATGCTCTTCCAACCCTCGAGTGCATCAGCAGTATCACCGAAAGTCACCCAATATACCAGCAACGCGAATGTACTTGACCTGGGAATCGCATTTGAGGAACATGTATCCACAGCTTATTTACTCTGGTCCTTTCTACATGCTGATTCCTTAGGGATATATATTAATTACCGAAAAGATCCTGTTGCCAACCCTATGAAAACAATGGAAAGCAAGTACGCCTGGATATTAATTATTAACACGAAATCTTATCAGAGAATAAAATGAACTAAAAGTTGGTTTCTACTTATCAGAATCTAAAACCTGAAAACATGCAAGTTACAGTATTTTCTACATGGGACTAACTAGACCACGCTCTGCAGGATGAACTTGTCTTAAATATTTTATTTAAAAGTCAACTGACCAAATAAAATGTTAGAACTATCTGAAAAAAAGAAAACAAACAAACAAACAAAAAAACAAAAAAGCAAAAAACCGGAGTATTCTCCCACCCAAGGAAACCATCTCTGCTTCTGATATTTTATGTCCGCGTCAGTAAAAAAAAAAAAAAAAAAAAAAATTCTTTTCAGCTTTACTCTTTGTAAAGCCCTTTTTGGACTTAAAAGAAGCGCACTGAACTCGAAACCACGAAGCAAAGATATTTTAACATCGCCTACTGGTTATTTTATTTTAATTAAGGCAGGCTTAGGCACACAAGCAGCAGCCGTCTCTGTTCTGAATGTCTGTTTCATTTATTTCCATGCAAAGGTATCAAACAACAGTCAGTTATAATTGATTCTGTCAGGTGTTATACAGTCACTCATAATTGTCTCTGTGTAGAGGTGTGTCAATTTACTATATCTGAATTAAATATTCTGTC
>NW_011889257.1:784571-799404 GCF_000151845.1 Pteropus vampyrus
TTAAACTCTATGAAGCGATATGCTGCACTCTCTCTGGGATTAGTCCTTCCATTAAGCTAATGTGATTTTTGTCTCTTGAAAACCTAAACACTGTGGTGTATTCCATTCCAGGATATATCAGTGACATTCTTTAAGTAGGATTCTCCACTGGTTTCATCAGAATTCACCATATATCTTGAAACGTTAACTTGATGGTTTGGGTGATCACCAAGATGACCGCTGTCCCTCTTTGTCAACTCATCTCCTCCACCAAAGACTCCAGGGTTGTCCAGGGGAGGTAGTGAGTAGCTGCACTCCACCCTACTTAGCTCACCTGATCCTGGCATCCTTTCTCTACCACAACTAACATCAAGGCTTGAAGGAAACTGAGTGTCCCAAGGAAGGAACACTTTCCTAGAGAAAAGCTGTGAGACTTAGGCCAGGTGTACCCAACAGGTACCAGACCATGGCCTGTTGGGAACCGGGCCTCACGGCAGGAGGTGAGTGGCGGACCAGCAAGTGAAGCTTCATCTGCGTTTGCTGCCGCTCCCGAGCGCTAGCATCACCGCCTCAGCTCTACCTCAGATCATCAGGCGTTAGATTCTCATAGGAGCACTGGTCTCTGGTGCCAAAAAGGTTGGGGACCATTGACTTAGACCACTGATAAATACAAGCTGAATGGAATTTAAATTCTCCCTATAGAATTGAGCAAGACTTTGGGAAAGCTGACCTAAAAACTACTGAAGAAGGTTTTCTCTTGAAAGAGATGGTCCTTCTAGACTTCTTCCTCACAAGGACGGCCAAGCGCTGACCATCCTGGCTGACTCTCAAATGGGGGGCGTTATTTACTAGAAGCAAATACTCAAATATTTGGCATTTTGTGTTTTACTTCTTTCATTATTACATGGCAGCGGTTGGCAAACTCTGGCCTGAAAGCCAAATCTAGGTTGCCATTTGTTTCTGTCAGTAAAGTTTCATCGGAACATGGACATGCTCATTTGTTGCTGTATTGTGTATGGCTGTAATGGCGAAGCTCAGTAGCTGTGATGGAGACTGGTTCTCAACGCTGAAAATATTTACTATCTGACCGTTTATAGAAAAAGTTTGTCAGCTCCTCATCTAGAGAGAGTTAAAAACAGACATATCCTATTATTTCAACCTAACAACCACCTGGTAAGTTAAACAGAAGAGACACTATGCCCATGAGGAAATGGCGCAGGAGGCTTTTTGCGAGGCCATACATCTAAGTCTGTGCTCTTTCTTCTGAACTCTCTGTGTAGAGGGACACAAAGAGAAACCCTTATTTTCCTACCCCCGCCAGCCTGCACGATTTAGCTTTAAAAATGCACAAGCTCGCCTCAGCACTCTTCTGTAAGATTTTCCATCTTTGATCAAGGCAACTGAAAGTCTTTAGAATTTCAGCCGATGTTGATGCAGGATGCTAGAAATGAACATGTTCATTTTTTTTCCTCGTGTAAAATGTTGATGCTAGGGCATAAGTGGCAAAACTTATATATGTTTAAATTTGCTCTAATAAAAATCTGAACCCTTATTTCATGGAATGAGCACATCAGGGAATGTTCTATTTCACATTCCGGATTCTTCTCAAATAAATGTATAACCTTTGTGGTAAAACTTAGGAAAATTGTTTTTATCTGCTGCTTTAAAAAATGGCCTCTATCAAGGCATTCTTTTGAGAGAATCTGTTAGTAGCTAGAGAAACTCACCACCTCCATTTCTGTATGTTTAATATGCACATTTTTAGCTGCCAAGAAAGAACCCCTACACTGCCTTGCATTTTTACTATCATAATCCACAATGTATACTTTTTAATGCTGAGTCCAAAGCTAATTACAAAATGGGTCTTATTGATTTGCAAATTGTTGCTATCCATTTAAAGCTATGTCACATTTACGACTCAATGATTAAAAGGGAAAGCGGTGTGTTTCTTACACGGTACAATTCTTGATTAAGTCACTGAATTCTCTGAAGCCTCTGACCTTGTTAAGCAGCCTCTGGGCCCTCATTTCCCTCACTTTGCAGATGAAAGCGGGGAGTTCAGGGGGAAGCAGGTAGCAGAGGACACGAAAGAATGACAATGCCTAAGCCACAATTCCACAGGAAAGGCAAGTGGTGACGAGGGAAATCTAACTGCGGCCGTGCGGGGCAGTTTCCTTCCCATATTAAGACGGGACCGTTCACCCTGGAGAGCCTGCGATGGATTCATCGAGATGGCATTAGCGATCTGGGCTGGTGATGAATGCTGACTACATCATCATCAGGGCCTCTTCTTACACGCTTCAGTAAAACTTAAAATGCTTTTAAACTAGAAACCGGAAGAAAATATGGATGAGAAACGTGGTCGAATATAAGCCCAGGAAACCAATATAATACCTGGGCAAAAACTCTGGAATACCACAAGGCTGAGAACTTGCAGACTCTTAGTAAATACTGACCAGTAGGGCACTAACCTGTCTTCATCTCTACCACCAACTGACCATACCCCTCACTGGCGAATAACCTATGTTTGGGCTTCTCTCGACAAATTGGCATTTGTTCACTCAACAAATATTTACTGAGTGCCCACTGCACGTCGAGTACAATTTGGAATGAGGTAGAGGTAAAAGAAGGGATCAAAAAATAAATTAGTATGACTGCTATACTTCAGGAGCACAGTTTGGCATTTTAGATGGATAAAAACAAAACACAAAAAAGTAAATACACTATGATTCCATGAACCTACAGGAGAAGCATGAATTATTAACTCAGTCAACAAATATTTACTGAGCGCCTACTATGCGCCAGACGCCGTTCTAAGCCCTGGGGATACAGAACAAAAATGCCTGCCTTTATAAGACTTCGAGTCTGACGATATAATAAGATATGATTAACATAAAGAGAAAAATCCATTAGAGATAAACACTCTTTAGAAGAAAGGCAGTCCATAAAACGAAGTCGCTTTTATTATTACTACAGTACATCTAATAGATCACAGCTCAATTATTTTGAGCACATATTGTAGGTTATTTATGTACTTTTTAAAGTCTAAATAAATTGAGGAAATGGGGCAAGCTCGAAGTATAGTGTTACTGCCACCCTCAAAATAGCCCATCTATTGGCCTTGAATTTAAAAATGTGGCTCACTCCAAAATACATCGCATACAACACATACAGCTGTTATCTGTCCTATAGTCATAGTAGGAGTCCCTTTCATTCACAAGCAAAGCCAGTGGGGGGGGGGGGGATGGGACTCAAGATGGAGAGGATAAATTCCATTTGCGCTATTAAAAAAAAGTAGAACGGTGAACCCAGTGGTTGAAAAGTGAAGATGAAAAGAAGAAAACAGTAATCTTGCTATAGAAACCGGAGAATTATGTTCTTGCTCTCCCCCAATTTTTTTTTTTGCTTTCACACTGTACAAACTCTAGCACCCTGAACAACTCACTCTCCTGCTATTTCCAGCACTTTAAAGAAACTTTTCAACATTTCTGTTTGACACATTTTTTCAACAGGGAGGTGAAGACAATAAGTAAACAGGTAGTGAAGGGCTATTTAGAGAGCTGGTCAGTCACAGTAATAATAAAGGGGGAAAAAAACCCACCAGAACAGAACATCTATCCTATGTGCGGCAGCCAGAGACGGCACATGACCTCTGACAAACAGTTTTCAGAGTAATTTTAATGCTACTCTGGATTTAACTTGACTAACTGGTAGCAATTGAGCACATCTTTTTTTTTCCTCTCTTTTTTTTTTTTCCTGTGGCAGCAGTTATCTAAAATGCTACAATAACAGCATCAAAAGTAGAATGGTGGAAGATTGGTTTTCCATTGTGCTGCTGAACTGGCATAATGCCCACTTTAAAAGCAATTCGCTGCTCATCACTGAAATCTGGCAGACACGACACTAAATGCCTTGAGGGAAAAAAAAGGACTTGAGAAGGGGGAACCCACTCCAACCACCATGCAAAGGGGGGAAAAAAAGAGCGCCACAGATGATGAATCTGGGTAAGAAGAGAAAATTGCCAAATAAAAAGTTTAGCATAGCATGCAGACTCCCAACAGGCTGTACTTAATTTGCTAGAAGATTTTGTCTACGGGTCTGCATTAGTAATAGCAGAACAAAACAAAAGCAAAATATATATTTATGTCTGTCTATTGTTCTGATGAAGCAAAAACCTAGTGAGTTCCGTCAATCATTTGTCAAACATGTCTTCCCCGTTTTATTTACCACCAAATATAATGAGTAAATATGTGATAATAAAACTCTTCTTTTTACATGGACATATACAATTTTTCCTCCTGTTAAATACAGGTAATGATTTAGGAAGCTTTCAAAATGTCTTTTTACTGTCAATAAAACTAATTCTATTCCCATTTTCCTGTGGAAAAAAAAAGGCTTTACAAATGAAAATTCAAATTAAAATTCTGATTATAGTGTAGTGTGACAACACCTGTATTTATAATTTTACTGTCAGCTAGCTTGTAGTGTTTAACAATAGCTCAAAGTAGAAAAGTAATTGGAATTTGTCTGTAACATGCCAGATGACGGCATTGGGAGCTTTGCTACACTACAGCAAATTTGGTTTGATGGCAAAATAACCTCACCGAGATTTCTACACATCCAACGTTATCAGGGCTGGAGGGGAGCAGGTCTCCCAGGTATGGGCCCCTTTCCTGAATCTGGGGAATCGGAAGTTTGCATCTGACGAGTAAGACTGCTGTGAGCCTGGCCCGTCAACCTCCCCTGCAGCCGGGCAAACGGTGCAGACGCAACGTAGTTTCTAGAGTTAGTTACTCCAGAAAAACAAAGATCAGATAAATAAACCGCAACAGTGAAACCCTGTTGTTTCTAAAAACAGACCAATGACATCATTTAGCTAAGAACCTGACAGAAGCGGGTGGGATGGGGGATCCATCAGGTGACAACGGGAAGCATATCTGGGGTCTAAAAAGCACCCAGGTGGAGCAGGGCAGGACCTCGGTAACTGACAAGGAAGAGCGAGCATGCTTTCCGTTTCTCAAAGGCTGCACAGCCAGGAGTGCGCTAGAGATGTTTATTGTATTCGTTCATTTTCAATAACCACAGATAAATAATATAGGTACCCACACAGATGCCTAAGATTTGTTATTTATCAAAAGATTAAGAGAAAACTTACACATCCCACTTATACTTTTACTGAAGCAATATGGAGAAAAAATTATTTAAAGCAGTGTTCTGCTGTCAACTTGAATCTTTCAAAATTCATAAACACATGCTAATCTCCACACACAACTTGCCTTACTCTAGTCTACAAGTGAAAAGCCCATCTTTTTCATTATCTTAAAGATGAAAAAAAAGAAGCCACATACAAAAGAAAAACAGAATGACAGTGATGTTTTAGTTTACACTAGATATGGCAACACACACAAACTGTCAAAACTATGGAATGAAAAAAGCTGTTATCAAGCAACTGTCAAGAGAGTCCTCTGAGATTTGGAAATCTTGTGTTTATTGTAACTACTGCACATTACACAAAGAAAGAAACATCCCTCTCTTTGCTCTTGCTGCTAAATATCATGCAAGAGAACACAGGCTTCTCCCTTAGTATTTAATTTTTTTTCCCCCGTGTGTAATTCTGTGCTTGACAGAGCTGCTCCCCTCCTAGCTTTCCCACCGCATGGCCAAAGTTCAGAGAGAAACTCGAGGTTACATTAAACATTATTTCATTTCGAAAACCATCACCGCCTCATCTTGTGTTGTTAACTGGTTGTCTATCCGTAAGAGTGGAATCTGTTAACATCAAAATGCATAGTCTCCACCTGAGTGATTTTCCTGACTTAGAGAGTTCTACAAAGAGAAGCATATAGTTGAAAAGGCATAGACACTTACCATAAAATGATTTTAATTCGTGACTCTCTCTCTCTTTCCATCTCCCTATTAATGCACACGCAGAGAAACCGAAATCCCTAAAGGAAAATTACCATCTTCTAAGGGGGAGATGTGGGAAAATACAGGGTCCAAATCTCTTCCATGGTACATGGATATTAGTGCTTTTCAGGTCACCCCAACCCCCCCAGGCCCCGTCCCAAACTCAAGGGGCAAAATTTCCCTTGTAATCTAACCTGAATCAGTACATTTTATTATTCATGCTAAGATGGCCTTTTCATCTAAACACAGAGGCAGCATCGCTCTCTGTCTGATTCTGAATTCCTCCTCTGAGGCCTCATCACTAAGAGCACTAGCTGCCCCCTGAGTGATATAAGTGAAAGCATTCTTCAGGTGTTTCCACTTTTATTTTTCATCTTTCCTTTAGATGCAGAACACTCGCCTTCTGACATTCCTTAGGGTGGAGACAAACTGGACAGCAGAACCCTTATTATAAGTGTAATTGCCTGGATTCACATGAACCGTGGGTCAAATCAAATCACAAAATACATCACTGTAAAAAAATGTTAGCAACACATGGGCTGACATACAGAATAATAGTCATAACTCTTAACCAAAGAAATTCCACTGCATTTACTTTTGTACATCTTACTGGCATCCTTCCCTGTGTAGAGAGCTAATGAGAACATGGGGCCGTCACTGATGGACGTGTTGGCCATTTCGGTGAAAACAAGAAGTCAACGCGTCTTAGATGGATCATGGCTCTAAACAGATTATAATGGTCACCCAATGCTTAGAACATACTTATTTTAGGTTTCAGTGACCTGGTGTGACTCAGTCAGCAACAGAATAGGTCAAATTTTAACCTGAGGTAATTTAATGATGGTTTAACAGTGATGTCAGTTTTATAAAAATGAAGATGACTGCCTAGTAAAGAAAATCAAAATTCTTCTAAAGCTCTTATGTAATCTTTTATGATTTTAAAGTATCCCTCAATTATTAATAAAGGGAAAAAGAGGAATATTGACATGTTTCATCACTTGGATTCTCTCATACTATTAGGGTAAGTGGCCAATTTACATTCTTTTCATGCAAGGAAAATCAAGTTTTATGCTACTATCTTAATACCAACCAGCTCTTTGCTAATGAAATTTTATTTGAGGTAAACAGTTAAAAAAAATGTTTCCCCTTAGTCTAATGACATTGTGGCAAGTTTTACGCAGAAAGAAAGAGCTATAGGTTGGTGAAGTTTGACAACTGGTGCATTAAGGAAGTTTGGGGACAACCATAGCAAACTTGGGGACATCACTTTTAGTTACTCGCACAATTTCCAAACCATTAGCATTGTGCATATATAGTAGTTAAGTCTGAAATGTGCCCTAGAGCTATATGGTTTGGGTTCGCATCCTGACTCTGCCATCGACTTACTCTGTTACCTTGAACAGGTTTCTTAACCTCTCTGTACCTCCATTTCCTTGACTGTATGTAGGAATAACAGCAGCACCTTATTTCATAAGGTTGTTGTGGGAACTAAATAGGTTCAAACATGGAACGCACTTACAACAGTGGCTGGCACTCAGTGATCACTACATGTTAACTATTATTATTATTTCTATTTGCATACTTAGTATTGGTTTATAGTTTGAATTGTGGAGGCTCATGTAGAATCTAATCAAAAAGGAAAATAAAAGGCACGAAGAACTATCTCCTATCATATTTGACCTGGGTGGAATATGAACTAATGTGTGAATAAGGACCCCTGCAAATCTCCTGTATTCAGTAATTTGAGGACTTTGGATTTCGAGAACGTTCAAACGATAATACAGATTTAAGTGAACGTTTCTTTCTTAATTGTAATAAAGAACAAAGAAGGAAGCTTTGCTTACAAATACATTATTTTTTTTGAAATCCTAGAACGTAAATGCGGATAAAATCAAAATGCACAAAAAAGACTACAGTGAAAACTTTCAAATTTCTGGTTAAAGATGGTACACTAAATACATATATGTAGCTTTGTAAATTCCTATATCTCCACCAAAATTACAGTAAAGGATTTTTTTTTTTTAAGAGGCATAATAAACTCCCAGGAAGAGGGAAACAGAAGTGGAGGTGCCAAAGGCAAAAAGCTACAAAGCAGAAGGACAGGAGGTCATTTCCTTAACAGATCTTAGAAAGCTGGATTCTAAGCCGGCAGTGGGGAGAGCTGCGAAGGGACATGGTTTATCCCACAGAACTCCCAAGGGCTCACAAATCGGTGCCCCGAGGTATCTCTGGAAGAACAGGTGAAGGGTATCCTTAGAAGACTAGTTGAAATATGTTTCAGAAACGGACCCCAGTCTACGGCCATGCCACCCTGAACACGCCCGATCCCATCTGATCTCGGAAGCTAAGCAGGGTCGGTCCTGGTTAGTACCTAGATGGGAGACCACCTGGGAAGACCAGGTGCTGTAGCTGTAAAAGTAAACAAACAAACAAATAAATAATAAAAAGAAACGGACCCTAGACTGCCACCGCCCTCTGGCAGAAGGCCTGTTCTCTGGTGAGGGTCTTTGAAATGAGGCGGATACCAGGTACGCTGGGCCCATACTGGACACTGAGACCGGGAGTTCCCTTTCTCTTCGGATGCTGGCAGCTATGCTGATCCCCACCCCCCACTCCAGGGAGGAGACTGGAAAAGTCTCCTCTGGGAAATCTGACAAGCCCGATGAGAAAAGACCTCAAGTTACTGACAGATTATATTCATGAAACAAGAACACTTGGGCAAAAAGTTCTTAGAAATTAAAAGTATAATAGTAGAAAGAAAAAAACTTAATTGGGAATGATGAGGAGGTAATCAAAGAAGAAATTCAAGAAAATTTCCCAGAACTAGAGGGCTTGACTTTCCAGATGAAAAGGCCCCATCAAGCGTCCAGCACCATGAATGAAAACTGCATCCCCCAACACACCATCATGAATGCGTCCATAATTGGGTGCAAAGGAGATCCTACAAGTTTCTAAAAAGGAACAAGCAATTTAAGAAGGTCACATATAGAAAGGATTAGGAATCAGAAAGGCTTTCAAAATAGGCAGTAGAACAATGTTTCCAAAATTATAAAGGAAATTGAGTTCCAGCCTCGAATTCTATATCTAACTATCAATTAGGTACGAGGATGGATTAAGGACATTTTAAGATAAGCAAAGTCTCAAAAACTTCACCTGCCATGGACCGTTTCTCAGGAAACTACCGGAAGAGGTATTCTACCTCTCCCTAAAAGAGAAACAGTAAACAAAATACAGAATCTAAGACACGAGGACTCTGAAGTAAGTGATACGTAAAGGCAGTGCCCGGATGGAGGTAAGGGGCGATCTCCAGGAGAACAGCTGTGCATCAGGCCCTGAAAGCCATCAGCCCAAATACCAGATATGTTTGAATTGGACTAAGTGCAGGTTTAGATAACCAGGGGAAGGGCTGGGATGTATAAATACTGACTGCTGACCTGCCAGAATCGTGATATATCTGCCTTATGAGCACAGGGGGAGGGGCGGGAAAGGTGCATGTGTGTGTGGTGGGGGTGGGAGAGAGGTGCCAGATCCTCACCGTCCACTGTAAGAAATGACCGGATAATTCACTCTCTCTGCCTGCTGTTTCGAGATAAGGAGGCAAATACCAGCAACGGCAGCAGAATGAGTTACAAGCGGTTGCTTTTGAGGTCTTGGGAATGGGAACACGATAGGAAAAGGGACTGCTTTTTGTAACCAGCCATACCGAACTTTTGGTACTTGGAATATTTGGGAAGCTTCATTAACTTGTAATGAGAGGCAGGAAAACCCTGGTTATCTCGAACTCTCAGGGTAGCTGCGTTTGCTGAGAAGGCTGGAGTTGATGGCGTCAATTCTGGGAACTTTTAAAGAAAACCTTTCTAAAATAACATTACAGGATGCTGAACTCTTTCTTGAAAACTGAAGAGCGTGCATTATGAACACCGTTTGTCGTGAGGACCTGAAGTTGCGGCTGTGCACACAGAGGTGGGCAGGGTACGTGCTGACGACGGTGGGACTGGAACTTGTTTTCGTGGAACACTTCGCGATTTCAGCTTTTCTGGCTGTAACTTTCTAGGGCAGTGCTTCTTAAGGATTTTTGTACCAATTTTTATTTATTTTTCTTTTCAAAAACCTAAACAAAGACCCTAAGATTTACTAATATTTACTATTTGGGTGGACACTGCCCGTGCCTTGCTTGGTTTGGGTTTCACATTCTGTACGTGCGGCCATAATTTCAAGGTGTCCTTGTCTCTTACTCTTTCTGACCCTGTTCCTTTGGCAAGGGTTTGACAGAGGGGCCCTCACCGGCTGATCCACTTTCTCCACAGTGGGACATAATGAAATTTCCATTTCCACAGTTAAGTAGCTTTAACTAAATTAAACTACTTTAAACTAACCTCTCATCTATGGCCATGCCACCCAGAACAAGCCCGATCCCATCTGATCTCGGAACTAAGCAAGGTCAGGCCTGGTTAGTACTTGGATGGGAGACCACCTAGGAAGACCAGGTGCTGTAGGCATAAAAATTAAAAAAAAAAAAAAAAGGATTGTAAACTGACAAGGTCCTTACACTCTGTGAGGTCAACCAAGGGTTGCCTCGCCTAAAAAATAAAATAAAATAAAATAACCTCTCAAAATGGTCTTTTAAAAGATTCTTGGACAAAAGCTTAGATAGAAGATAATATACAAATATTTAAAAATACTGTTTCTCACCCTTATCTACTTAAGAATTGATCTTTTATATATATGTTCCACAGGATATATTACACAAGAGTACACCAGTGCTTTTGCAAATGACCTATATATCTTCGATTAAATATGTAAGTATCAGAGATTTCGGTAAAAACAAACAAACAAACAAACAAAACATGCTAGAGTACAAAATGAAAAAAGTTCAGAGAATATGTTCCTGGTGTAGAATCGCAAGGCATTCTGGTTCACCTTCTCTCCCCAGGGATGAATTCTGTCGCCAGTCCTCCTTGGTGCATGGGGGCGGGGGGACTGCCTGTTTTCTCATCCCTGACCAGACTATTCTAGCCTTCCCTTCGGCATCGTCCAACACTCTGCTACAAGCAGAAGAGAAATCATTCCGCCACCTCAGCGGAACTGAGAACCCTTCTTCTATTCAGGGTCCCTCTCTGCCATTTGATTACGGATTCTTATTGAAAGAGGAAACTATCTTAGTTATCATTTAGAACAAGGAAGGACTGGCAGACAGAGTCTCACTACATATTTAATGACAGTGATACAGGGCAAAGTTCGGTGAACCTGGAATCAAAGCGCTATATTGCTAGATGCTTGGAGAGGAAGAAATGCAGTCCACACAAAAAGAACTTACCAAGAAAATGGATTCTGCTTATGGCAGATATTTAACTTGATTATATATGCTAAATGTGACACTTTAACTTTTGTTAGTAATTTCGTTTTCAAATAGTAAAATCCAGTTTATTTAGAATGCATGCTGGGAACCAGGTATTTTGATTATCTCAACATGATGATTAATGGAAAGATAATAAAGGGCTGTCTGTTGACCACTTTTTAAATTGTTAATACGCCAGCATGTGTTAATAGCGAATTATATTCTATACAGTCTCTTTTACGAGTCAGAGTATTCCATCGTCCTTAACACCCACCAATGTAGCATAGTGAAAATTTCTCATTAGAACTTTCTGAATAATTGGATTTTTATATGAAATGAGATTACTAGTGCTAAGTCTAACTAAATGCACGATTTTGAATTAATGTGGGAGAGGAACTAAAAAACAGGAGAAAAGGTAAATATTAACAGGAGATAGGTAAAGGTACCGTTAAGGGTATTTAGCTGAGGATGAAGTTCAAATTGTTGAAGATTTTATCCTTCAGAGAGAGAAAGGCTGGGCACTGCCCCACTGAGTGGAGGAGCCCCAGAAGGATGCTTATGATCCAGGATGGAGCTTGGTGCAGAGGGGCTTGGCTAACCCACCGAAGACACAGCCGCTTGTATCCATATCAACAACACATTTGTAGCACAGAGCTGTTAATATTAACCCTCCAGAGTGTGACTCTTTCTCTGACACATACACTCACTCACTCTCTCTCTCTTTATCTATCTATCTATCTATCTATCTATCTATCTATCTAGATATATATGTAAATGTATATATAAATATATATATATTTATATTTGTGCAGAAAGTAAGGTTGAGAATTACATGAATAGCAAAATCCAGCTGCTTGGTACTGCAGCCCCTCAAGTCATCTGCACATGAATTTCTATCCAGATAGAAACACGCACGCACGCACGCGCGCACACACACACACACACACACGTATGAATGACTGATGCCCACTAAACCACTACGGTAACCCCAGGGAGGGAAGGGGGCGTGGGGCAGAGGATGTACACTCTTCTACTGTTTGGATCTTTTACCACAAAGTACATCCATGTAGCACTTGCAACTAAAACAAAGTTAAATATATATCTACTCTTCTTGGGTGAGAAAACAAAAGACAGATATTTGGTGAAGGTTCTTAAACCAGAGCACATCACCCTCCGTTACCACAGATTCAACCCAATCAAGCTGCTCTGCATGAAAACAAAAAATATCAAAGGTCACTCCATTAACTGTCACATTTAGAGTAACAAGAAAAGACCCACCTTTCTCTTTTTCTGGCACGAAAAAATTCAACACCAAAATGTTATTAAACCCAGTTAATATTATCAGTAAAAAATATGCTCTATTTCCCATTATTTGCGGAGTCCTATCCTTTTCTTTCTTACCAATTACATTCCCTATCATTTCCAAAATATACAAACTGTTTTCAATCAACAGATTTCTTTATTACAGCGTGCAGCATGCTTGTTACTGCCTCTTTTCTATATTGAATCCTTGATTGGACAAGCGTTTTGAATTTAACACGGACTATGATTGCACATATCAAACAAATTAAAGCTGCCAATCTCTTTTTGGAGACCATCCTTTATATACACTACCAGTGAGGAGCACCCTAAGTATATTTGCTTAGGAAAGATGGGGCAGGAGTGAAAAACCAACTGCCGTCCGACTTTGTCGTGTTATCTAGCTGCTCTTGCAAACATTCACTGGTTACTGCTGTCCCGTTAAAATGTATTCTGTAACTCTGATGTCAAAACCATCCAAGTAGTTTTTATAACATTAAGCATTCTTTGTAATCTTAAAAAAAAAAAAAAAAGGACTTGATAAACTTGAAAGGTATAAAAGTACAACAGGCTGATGAGGAGAGCGAGAAGGCACACTTGGAGTTCTCCGGTAAACCTGCTTTCGGCTGACAGGGGCAGGCTGGCAGCAGAGGTATTTCTATTTCCCTCTCTAGAAAATGAGAATATCCCCCAGAACAGTTGTCTGCTGAGGAACATGAAGAGATTTTTCCATCAAGTGGCACTGGAAAGAAACTATATTTTATTACTAGGCAAGCTTAGTACTCAATGTTTAAAGTCCAGTAAGTCCAACCAAAATGCTTTCAAACGCTTGAAGAAAGATGCAATCCTGTGGTTAAAGCAGAGTTACTAGTTCTTCAGATGAGAACTATGTGGAATAAGTACAATAATAAATTCTAGAACATTACCCAAGTTATTAAGACAGACGTCAGTTAGACATGACTAATTATCGAGCTTTCACCATCTTACAAGCTCCATGAGATAGTTTTAGCTCTCCTTATTTGAATTATCATCTGGAGGTGAGAATATCGAGGCAAGAGGACTCTTCTCTGATCCCTTTGTTTCTCCTAAGAACCAAGGCCTCCTCAGGAGAGGATTCCGGATTCAACCTTGGAAACTATGAAAGATGTTGCAAAACATACAGGGGGCGAAGGGAACGAAAACTTTCCTGGAACCGGCCTTCTTGCTTTCTTTAATGAAGGGGTTTAGTTGGGAAACGTCTTTCTTTTCCCCCCAAATTGTGCAAGTCAAGGCACTAATACTTCCATAGTACCGCTGACCCTTTGTGAGCTCAGCAACAGAACCTGGCCTCGTGACTTGCCAAGAACGAGACGATGGGAGCGGGGAGTGACGGTGCTGAGGAGGCAACAGTAGTTTAGTTCAGCCATTCACTCGTCAGCCATGCAGCGAGCATCCATCACCAGACACAGCGGGCTCAGTGCTTAGCAATACAAGGATGAAAACGACAGTAACCAGCCCTGGCCCCAGGGACCTCACGATTCAGTGGAAGGGAGGTGCGTGGGAAGAAGCAGATGTGACGAAATCTCCCAACTGCTGCATGAGGAGGTGAGAAGGCCAGAGAAAAGTTACATGGGAGGAACCATTTTGGAATTGGGGAAGCACGAGCAGAGCTGGAGTGAGATACTAAAGAGAACTCAGAATTTTAACTTTTGAAAGGAAACATATCGATCTTCCATTTACCAAGCCTGCCTTGATATCAGCGTCTGTTAATGTTTTCCAATGATGGGTAGGCTTTTAGTTTAAGTACGTTTGTTTCACACAATTCTAGTACTGACTGCTTCTGTACACAGAGTACACTGATACCAAAGCGTCTGATATCCAGGCAGATTGGTCAGTGGGAGCACGCCCCCTATGGAGAATTTTAGGACTTGAACCCTCCCGTCCCTAGAGCAACCTGATATGGGAGACACATTACCAAGTTAACCAGGTTCATTCAGTTACTCCGATCGATTCACTGATGGCCTTATCAGTGATTTTTGGTGGGGCGGGGGGTGAGGGGGGAAGGGAGGCTAATAGATGCTTCCAGCATACCAGCATAGGATTTAGAAGCAAAAAGGTCTGCTACCACCCTCACGGGACTCTCCCTGGGGCTCAGTATCTGCACGGGTGAAATCGCAAGAATGCCTCATAGAAGCAGCGCCAGGGGTAACTGAGATGCAATGCACGCAAAGGGCCCACACTGTGTCTGGCGCGGAGTAGGCCCTTGGTTGAGAGTGACTACGATGTTATGTTCATTGCCTAGGGTATTGATACTTTAACCACAGCCTTTTT
>NW_011889257.1:800447-802862 GCF_000151845.1 Pteropus vampyrus
ATCACTATATATCAAGTAAGCTGCTTTGATTAGATTTCAATTATGTACATACAGTATCTTATTTAGTCTACATTCTAACTCTATGAAGGACACACATTATCGAAGCAGTTATTCCCGATTCTGCGACGTCTTTGAGGAATGCTGGAAAACTCACAGCAGGACAATCTGTCAGAGAGTTAACAGAGATACAACAACGGGGATCCGGGTTTTCTGAGCCCCAAGCCTATGGGTTGTCCACCAGCTGTGACCCCCGGAAGAGGGGTTTGACAAAGATGAGACGGTCTTTTCTGAGGATCAGCTGCAACCCGTGTGAGTGATCTGAACCAGGGCTAGGGCAAAGTGGCTCTTTTTCTATCACCATGAATTAGAATAGGACATGCCATTTAGTTTCTTGGCAGAGCACACTGATGTTTTGTTGAGGGTCATCTAGGTTCAGGTTTTCTTATTTTATTTATAGGTACCAAATGCCTCCCACTTGGGATATTTCATAAAATATTTGTTATCAATCAAGCCTTTCTACATGCATGTTTTGGGGTCAGTTTTTAATACAAAATGATTATTTTAAGTATATACAGATTCTACCATTTCTCAATGAAATGCACAATTCGAGAACTAAAATGACTCTGGAAGTTACTATTTTTTTTTTTGTTAAATCTGAGGATAGGTTGGTTTTATGTGATTGAAGGGAGAGGAGAATAAACAAATAGGGATTGTTCTTATACAGCAGTGATATTTCATGAAGTTACCATTACATATATTCAAAATGAAAACTATTAATAGCATGGAAGGAAACTCTTGTAGACGTTTATAATAATCATACCCATCCCACAACCCATATTACAAGTTTTGAATAGATAACCAGTTCACATTAGTAATAAGTGCAAAGGCTGAGTATACATGTACCGCTGTATTCATTTACAGCATACTAAGCAAAGAGACGGAATAGTGAAGGGCCGGAGAGTATGGCCTCTAAGTCCCAGAGACCTGAGTTGAAGATCTGGATGTGCCATTTCCTGGGTAAGCTACTCACCGTCCCCAGCCTCAGTTTCTTCTCCTCTAATAACAATAATATCGTATTGTACAGTTGAATGTCGTCAAGAGACTGGGTCTTAAAAATTTTCATCACAAGAAAAAAACTACCCATGTGAGGTGATGGATTTTAAACTCATTGTGGGAACCATTTTTCAATATATATACGTATTAAGTCACTATGTTGTACACCTTAAACTAATACAATGCTTTTTTATGTTAATTTTAGCAATAAAACTTGGAAAAATCATAGTACGGCTGTTGGAGCTTTGTTTCTGGTAAGCTTAAATGAAATATACATAAAGTACTTACTGTGATGCCTAGTGTATAGTAAATACTCAATAAAATATTAGCTATGATTATTACCTATTCATTCCACACCTATTTATAATAAAGATTTGAGCTGTTCTGTAATCAAAAGAAATTTGCCCAAGTTAATATGATATCTGTTTAATGGTATTTATAATCATAATCATTATTGTGCTATATTGTAATTAGGCACAAATGGTAAACTGTTGGTGTAATTGATTGTAATTAGTACACAGTCAAACAACTTTTTTATAGTTTTTCTCTTCTTTGTTCTTTTTTTCCTCTTCTTTGTCCTTGATCTAACATGTGATCAATATTTTTATCAACTGTTTCTTCTCATTTATTAGTTGAGTGATCTTGACATCACCTATCCTCTATAACATTTTCTTTTCCTCTCTGTGAAATGGTAATAAGGCCCAGTTCGTAGTTAAGATGAAACATAGTAAAATACAGTAAAGTACAGAAATATGATATATATAAAGATGTAGTAAAAACATAAAGATAACATACATAGGGACATAGCAGAGTGCTTCGCACATAACTGATCAATAAATGACAGCTGTCAGTGGGTGGTAGCATTACAGTTTGTCGTGACAAGCAATGTAATGTTCTCCTATGAAACTTAATGGCCATATTCTCAAAAACTTAAGTCTAGGAACAGGCTGAGAGGCATGAAGGTGGGAAGAGACTTCTAGAGCAGTGGTTTTCATCTGTAGCCGCACGCTGGCATTAAAGTATACTGCTGCCTGGGTCTCACTCAGAGAGTAGAATTGAAATAGTCTGGGCTGTGGCTTGGGCACTGGGTCATTTTTTTTTTTAAAAGCTCCCAGGTTAGGATTCACCAGGCATTTGAGGCGGAGGACCACTATGGGAGGGTCAGCTGTGCTCAGGTAAAACTTGTTCTTGGCTCTAGGGTTACCAGGAGGAGTCCTGGTAAGGATGGGGAGTCTTGCTTATTTGGAGAGGAGAGGAAGTAGAGAGGAGGCCCCTTCTCACTCTCCCTGGCGCCATAACAGGAAATAAGTCAGGTGTGCTTTCAGGGTTGGCCTTAAGGGAAGAGAGAGAGAGAGAGAGAGA
>NW_011889257.1:803267-826892 GCF_000151845.1 Pteropus vampyrus
TCCCGAGGTTATAGTTTGGCTGTGGGAGGGAAGAACGGTGCTGCGCGGGAGTGCATCTTTACGAAAGCCCCAGTCACAAGGTGACGGAATAAGCAGCAGCGAACTTCAAGCAAGTGTGTGTCTCCTCTAAAAGCACGGTACTTTCACACCACGAGGAAGGTGAAGACACCCTTCTCTGAACACGCCAAATATTACGGTCCCCTGAGAAAGGAAAAGCAACACAGTGATGGAAAAACCAAGCCTCTAACAGTGGTTCAACACCACAGCCAAAGTGAGAACAGGATTTCAGCATCTAAAAATAACTTTAGTTCTGTCTAGGTCGTGGCTGCCACGGCATCACATATGCATCAAATCCTGCCAGTTATAACACAGCCTAGCAAAATTCCGCCTTGGTAAATACCTCAGCTATGGTTCTCTGAGTTTGTCAGCCATCCTAGACATATACCGATGGGCAAATAAGATATATTCTGGATCATCAAAATACTGTTATGATACCACTGTCTTAAAGTTATTTAGTATTTCGGGACCCAATTTTTGTTTAGCCATTTTATTCAACATCCTGTTTATGATATTTCCTCCAGAGAAAGATCGTAAGCATCAATCTTCCGCATTTTGCAGCTTTCCATCCAATCTTTCTGGCATTGGGGTTTCTCTTGCCAGTTGGTTTCACCCACTTTCATCTCCTGAAAGTGGAGGCTGGGTGTTCACAGCCACTTCCATCTCCTCAGAGCATCCACTCACACTAGGACGCGATGCACAGACCAGCAGAGGACTTTCAACAGGACTATTAGGAATATAGTTGTCCCTTAAGGGTTTGTATTGAACTTTTCATTTAGTATTAATGCAGAATTGGTACCAGGAGCTTTCTAGTGTGCTTAATGTTACTTAAATCCATCACAGTTTATCAGCTGTCTAATAGCTATTCTTCTTCTTTTTTTTTCTTTTAATGCCTACAGCACCTGGTATTCCTGGGTGGTGTCCTATCCAAGTACTACTAACCAGACCTGACCCTGCTTAGCTTCCGAGATCAGATAGGAAGGATCAGGCTTGTTCAGGGTAGCATGGCTGTCGACGCTATTAAATATTCTAAGGTAGAGGTGCCACAGAGATGACAGTCATCAGATTAGGGGCTGGAAGCTGCCAACCTACCACCTGAATCTAGCTGGACATTGTTTGGAAAGCACAGTGTTTCAAAAGTTTTTGAAACTGAATGCCTTTAGGGAGGGTCTGGTGTGCTAAGCTAATCTTAACATTTTATGTCAAAGGACTTCAAAGGATTTTTAGCTCATGGAATTTTTTTTTTCCAGCAGATATTCTGGCAGCACAAATCAAAGGCAGGGGGACGGTTAGATGCAACATGGTCCAGTCGAAATAAAATGCAAGGTATATATGTCATTTAAAATCTTCTAGATAGGTAATAAACAAACAAACAAACAAACAAATAAAATTTTCTAGGAGCCACATTAAAAAAACAAACAGGTGAGGTGGATTTTAAGGATGTTTCGTTTAATACACTATATCGAAAATATTATCATTTCAGCATGTAAAAGAATATTAATGAAGTGCATCTGACACTTATATCTCAATTTAAACTAGCCACATTTCAAGTGCACAATAGCTACATGTGGCTGGTGGCTACTGCGCTGGACAGAATGGTCTAGAAGCAGAAAGACCAACAAGATTCGTCGAGGAATCCTGGTTAGAGGGCTATGTGAACTAAGGCGTAGCAAGTGAAAATGCGGGCCGAGAGAGAGCCGCAGGACGGACTTAAGGGTCAGGATCAGCTTATAAATGCTGAGGTGGACTGAACATGGAGGGAGGGAAGACAAGGGTCTGTGGGATGATTTCCGGCTTGCGTGACAGGCTAGATGGAGAGAGCCACTGACTAGGATAGGGAGGGCAAAAGAAACAGCTTGTGAAGAAAGAAGACTACCATGGCTTCGGTTCGGGATGTGTTGATTTTGGAGAGATGATTCTGGGACATCTAAGTGGACACGTCCGGAAATCATTAGGTACGTGAGTATACGGTCAGCCTGAAACAGGACTGGACTGGTGGAGTGCCAGGTTTGGGAGTCCTGGTGTGTGGGGTACAGATGACGTCACCCACGGAGAATGCGCAGAGAGGGAAGAGAATGGAGGGGAAATTGGAGAACGCAGTGTTTTTAGTGCACCTTACCTCTTCGCCGATTATAAAAGTAACACATTGGTCTGTCAGAAAAACGAATGGTCGCTACGTTTCAGTGCATTTCCTGCCAGGTTTTTTCTAAATTCACGTGCGTGAATGCTGCATGTGTGTTACTGCAGGTGAGTGTACTGACAGATCTGAAATCTGTTTGATTGTTTTTTTAATTTAACCCATACTGTACCATTTCCTTGTATGTTCTACATTTTCTGTACAAGTGAGTTTTAATGGTTGTATGATATTCTATGATACGGAGGAGGCACAAAATTTCAAATAATAGTAACAGAGATGAACACCTCTAGACATGAAGTGTGGTCTATATTTTTGATAATGTAAGAGGAAATAATTTTAAGAGTGGAAAACAATCAGGGTAGAGAGGTCAATGGTAAAATAAAGATAAACTGGAAAGCTTCCACGGGGTTTGGTAACCAGGAAATGACCGGGGACCCTGGTTGAGCGCTGGAGTTGCTGAGTGAACTGAAAGCGAGGGAAGCGATGAGCACATAGACGGCTCTCTTGTAAAAACCTTAGAAGTCAAAAAGGAGTGGGGGCAGGGAGTTAACTAAGACCAGGGGAATATCAAAGTAAGAGAAAGCTTTCTAAGTTTTTTAAAACGGTCAAGACTTAAGATTGTCTCTGCAACGTCTGTTTGTGTTCCAACCCTCGCAAAGATCACCTCAAATCTTACTTACCTCCTCCATGAAATCTTTTCCAACTAACTCGCACTCTACCTGGCTTCTTCTTCTTATAAAAGCATTTGAAATTTATACTTTTACACCCAGAACCTCACAATGTACTGCTCAGACTAGTGGGTCTCGACTGGGGCCTTCGGAAGCATTTTTAGTTGTCACAACTGTGCGTGGGGGCGGTGAGCGGTGCTATTGGCATTTGGTGGGCAGAAGCCAGGGACGCCGCTGAGCCTCCTACAGTGCATAGGACGGCCTCACAGCAAAGAATGACCTGGCCCCAAATGGCGATCCTGTCGAGGCTGACAAACCCTGGCTTAGAGGTACTCCTACACCGTTTGGAATTCGAGCAACCTCGCTCCCACTTTAATACTTTCTACCTGCTCTACCTGCTTCCCCTCTTGTCCCCCTACAATAATACACTGCCCATAAAGTAGCCAGATTGACCTTTTAAAAAAAAGATCAGATGTCACGTCCCTTCTTTGCTTATAATCTGCAACGGCTTCCCAGTGCCCTTAGCTTCTCGCCCCCATTTCCTATTCTCTCCTGAAGGTGATGCATCTCCTTGTTATCAGTGTGTTATACCTTTACTGTATATCTGTATAAGCATAAATAATACACACCGTTCTACTGTGGTTTATAAAATCCACAGAAATCATTCCATGTACGCTCGTTTATCTGCAACTTGCTTACCTGGGTGACTATAGTAAACAATGCCGAGGTGCTCATCCTACGAGTCTCCCCGACCGGGGTGGCAGGAGGGTCTCTGGGGCATATTCGAAAAAGTGGAATTGCCGGGTTACGTTTACACATCGTCAACTTGACTAGATATTGCCAAATTTCTTACACCGATTTATTCCCATCAGCAAAGGCAAGAGAGTTCCCACGTCCTCACTGAGTATTCTCCAGTGTTTAATAAACAAAACGAAACGAAATGAAAAAAAATCGAGCCGACATTTTAAAAATCAGATAATTTCACAGAAATAGACATGTTTCTGGCTCTCTTTGAAAAATCGCAATGTCTGGCAAACAGAGCCCATGTTTCCCGTATGAAAGCATGTGTTCTCTGCCATGGTCCCGGCCACTCCTATTTTTCCTACGCCTGGTCTGCTCCATCAGCCTTCCTGCCCAGTCCCTAAAGACATGCGAGTCTGTGACCCCTACATTAGGTAGCCATGGCACACTATTAAAATGTTGAACCACTCCAGCTGACAGCCTTCTGTGTGGCAGGTTGGTGGTGCCCATGAGTCCTGCAGTCTCAGAACTGGCAACACTCACGGGTGAGGTGATGACATACGTGCAGGTCCTGTCCATCCCCTCCCAACCAGAAGCTGGTGTCTTCTTCACCAGGTCTCTTCCTTATCGCCGACCCCATCATTACTACTGATTACGAATCGTGGCTGCTACTTGCTTCTCTCTTCCTTTCCTTCTTTTTCTGCTTCTCTTTTTAGTCCCCTCTTGCTTCTCCCATACTTATTTTGGCTTTAATGGACATTTCCATGTGGACTTGAGAGCTCGGCTGCTTCTGCAGAGGGCTGCTGCACAAAGCACCTTTTCACATGGCTCTCTGCTACTGCATGGGGTGGGCTTACTGTACCAATCAGAGGGTGTGGTCAGCATCACACTGACACTTACTTTCTATCTCTCGCAATGGCAAAGCACATAACAGGTGCTCAATAAAAATTTTATAAGTTAGTTCAGGAGACAGTAGGGGCTTGAGTTTCTACTATTTATTAATCAAAGGGAAAAGAGAAGGAATAATTATTAAAATTCTATTCTGGCATTTCCCAAACTATGTCCTGCAACCAGATAAATATGGAGAGCTGGCTTAAAGCAAAGTTAAATAGATTTTTTTAAAATATATATTGAATGACATCTTTGAGCTTTAATATGCCTACATACATTGAAAACAACAAAGGGTTATGGGATACAGAATGTAGCAGTTTCTAAACCTCCTTGGTCAGGGAGCCCAGGAATACCAGTGGAACTAGAATTACATAGAATGCAGACTGGGGATGCTGCTCTTTTTAAATGACCTGTCAATTTTTATTTCTTTTCCTACACTAGTCTATAAAGTCTATTTTGTTTCTAACAATGGAATTACCTCCCTAGGAAACGCTGGGTTATATTTTAAAAAAAAAAAAAAAAGATTTTATTATTCACAATAGTCAAGACATGAAAACAACCTAAGTGTCCATCAACAGATGACTGCATAAAGCAGATGTGGTGTATACATTATTCAGCCATGAGAAAGAAGGAAATCCTGCTATTTTTTTGTGACAACATGGATGAATCTAGAGAGCGTTATGCTAAGTAAAAAAAAAAAATAAGCCAGACAGAGAAAGACAAATATTAACTGCACGGTATCACTGATATGTGAAATCTATTTAAAAAGAGGTCAAATTCATATAAACAAAGAGTAGAAAAGTGGTTGCCAGGGGTTGGGGAAAATGGGGAGAGGTTGGTAAAAGGGTACAAACTTTCAGCTGCAAGATGAATAAGGGCTCAGGCTCTGATGTAAAACATGGTGACTACAGTTGATAACACTGTCCCGTATAACTGGAATTCACTAAGAGCGTAGATTTTAAATGTTCTCACCAAAAGAAAAGATAAAGAAAAGAAAAAGAAAAATATGTGAGGTGAAAAAAAGTTTTAAAAAGTAATTCCTCCAATAGGGATTAGGTAGAATAGATGCTTTATCCGGACTCCCTTCAGGAATTTCAATAAAGCTTTAAAGAAATGGTTTAGGTGCCCTTTGAGATGGAAAGCCGAAAAATCACAGATTGGTTGATCAAAACCAACAAAACCCATTCTACACATCTCTGACAAAAATCCTAAACTGCAAGTAACATCGGATCAAAATGACCAGGTCTCCACCGCCATAAGATAAAAGGCAACTCTACAGCCGAGTCCTCAAACAAAGCAGCCGAGTTCCCATAAAGCACGTTACAGCCTTTTCTTCTGGAGAGCAGTGCTAAGCCCCACGTGTGACCAAGTTAGGAACAATGGGGGCTGCCTAAAGCCAGCTGCGTTCCCGAGTCGCTGACAGGGGTAAAGCCATTTCCTGTCCTAAAACCTGTGCAGCGGGGCAAACGGTTGTATCCGACTGTCCTCTTCTTGAGGGCAGAGACTGTGTCCCAATCGTGCTCTGGCTCCCTGGAGGCCTCCCTCCAGTGCCTGTCGCACAGAGGGCACAGAGTAAATGAAGTTAAGTAGAACTCACTGATAGCAAAAAGAAAGAGTGAAAAAGAGCAAACTCACAAATGTTCTTGCTCTTATGAAACGAAAAAGTCCTTTTACAGCCTTTTTGGGACTAAGGCTCAAGTAGCTGTGAGCAAGTGCTGTTAGCTGAGCTGGTAATACTCTTATCACCTTCACCTGGACCAGCCTGCGCTCTTAAGAAGAATAGCTCATTTAACCCCTGTGCGATAGGGGCGCAGTGCTGGCACTTTCTTGATTTGAGGATGACAGCTATTCCGTGATTTACTGTGGTCTACTGACCAATGAAGAATAAGACAATACCACCAAATGTGACAGGCTGAACTTCTTACAGATATGACTTTTGATGCTCGCCATATTTACTACTAGTACAAATCAGGCTGAGGAACACCTACCATAAATCAGATATCTAACGCTAACAAATTATGCGCCCATTACAGATGACCTTTGGAGTTGCTCAAGGTACAGTCACAATCACGCATTAAAAAAGCCGCCTTTCACTGTAATGTGTGAATGTATGAAATTAAATGAGGCTTGCAATGTAATCAGTGTGGTTGGCTGCTTTAATATATTCCATTTCAATTTCAAATCACCACAAGCCAAGAGTGACGAATCTAATTTGATCAGTTGTTCACAAAAACACAGAAAAGCAAATGTGGTGGATCTAGCAACACAGCCAGATTTTTAAAGGAATTAATATTTTCTACTACCACGAGTATTTAATGTTATTTTTAAAAAATAATAATTAAAAGCAAACCCAAATACAATTCTTTCCTCACCAAAAAATTCAACTCTCACACTCAGAAGTTTAAAAAGATACAATATTTAAGTAAAAAGCATATTTAATTTTTAAAAAAGCCAATGACATATTGCAAAGGTAGCAAAAGAAAATGAAAATCGAAAGATCTTATTTCTGATACTTAGAAACAATAGGGCACCTGCAACTAATGCAGAAGGTTCTCCAGCACTGATTATTACTACCTAGCAAAAATTTGTACGTGGACACAATTCTCATCTCTATCCCTACCATAAGTATGGGGCAACACAATTTACAGATTTCATCACTGTCACACTCCATGTCTTTAGGTCCCCGGAGCTGCTTAGCAAAGCCTGCAACGCACACCATGCTGAGCCTGGAATGAGGCTGGTGATTCTGGTCACTTTTTAAAGCTGTAGTGGCTCTTTAGAATATCCCTAATCGATATATACTTTTCAAGGCTTTAGCATTTTCCCCCAGGCCTGCGTGCATCATTTTTAGAGGAAAAACATGGAGTGTTTTCAGGAGATGGACACTTTTAGAGGGGGGGCTTTCCAAAAGGCTCCCACAGTGGACATACACATAACCTAGCACCACTCACCAAACAGTAGCCAGAGTTTTATGTCATAAATCGGGTCATGCCACTTCCTTATTTAAAAGCCTGGAAAGAGCTTCCCACTGTCCCGAAGGTAATATTCACACCCTTCTCTGCTGGCTTTCTTCTGTGATCTAGCTTTTACGGCTCTCTCTAGCTTCATCTCATATTACTTCCCATCGCTGGCTGTCTTCCAGCCACACCTACTCCCTGACTTGCATGATGCTCCATCCCCAGGCTCCTTCCAGTTGCCCTTGGTCTAGAATATCCTGCCTGTAGACTTTCCTCCGACTGCTTTCTCCTTGTCATTCAGGCCTCAGCTCAAAAGCTATCTTCTTACTAAGAACTTCCTGTCTATTCCCATCACCGCCCTCTCCCCACCATTTTATTATCCCTGTAGGGATGGGTTCTTGTCTGAAATTAGCTTGCTTGCCACTCTCCTTCTGTAGAATGTGCCATGAGCATGAAAACAGACACCTTGGTTATGCCTGTTGCTTGGTAGGCCACCAGTAACAATTTGTTAAATTAAAAACAAATTTGGAATAAATACAGGACAATAATATAGACTATTAGAGGAACTGTAGTGATATAGATGTTTAAGGATTACTTTTCTTTAATAGCTAGGAAGTAATGCCATAGAGGAAAGATAGGGTGGGGGCATAGGGTTAAAGTCTTTGGAATCTTTTGGCCTCAGGTTTCAGTTATGGATCTACACTAGACATAGATTAGTATCCTAGGAAATGATTTAAGCTGACCTCAGTTTCACATCTGTAAAAGGGGAAATCACGTCTACTTAGCAGATTATTGCGAAGAGTAGTATTATCACATGTAAAGAGTTGAATATTCGATAAGGGATTTAAAATTTTTATTCTGTTTTTTAAAATTTACCTGACCTTAACCAGCTACTACCAACGACTCCTCTTTAAGTAAACATGGTAAGTTAATGACAGTGAAAATATGGATGAGTATGAATATATCGATAGACATACCAGTGGAAATTAGGAAATTACAAATATAAAGGGACAGATACAAATGGTACAATTTCTACAGTTACAAACCAGGTGACGGCTGATGTCTCTATTACTTCTAATAAAACGTATTATATCCCAATTCTTTTTTGAGACAAAGACCCAAAGACAAAATATTAAAAGGCAGTAGGAATTTATTAATTTACATCAAGTTGAATAAAAGGTGAATATAACAAAGGATACTTATTAATTTTATTCTTCAGAGATACTTTAGCCAAATCATGTCATAACAAAGACATCACATAACATGGCCTCTATCAGTACTGAACAAAAAAAGTGGCATTTTTCCTTTTGCTTTTTTCATTTGAGAAGTAAGGAGGTGATGGCTTATTTATTGGGCAGTAAATGTATTCAATGACACTAACCTTTTAGGATAATGAAAATCTCAAAATAGGTCAAACACTTGAAGTGGTGAATACTGATTGCATCATGGAGGTACTACGCAACCAGCCTTCTTTGTGCCAATAATTCTGAGGCTAAATAGATTTGGAGAATTAGCCGAGAACAGACGAGTGCTAGAAAAAAAGTGTTATTAACTGAGAAATACAAAAGAGTGGTAGCAAGGAGACAGTTGTTGAATTAAAAGTACCAACTGAGAAAACATAAGGGAAAACGGCAAAAGTAGAAAAAGGAATTATGTCAACAGGACTGGTCCGAACCCATAATATTAGGGTGAATCATGTGAAGTTGCCATATTTTGTAGGTCTATAAAGGTCAAATGTCAGTGATTTTATATGGTTCAAACTAATACATTTACCAAAGCACTTGGGACTTGTTGTCCCTACATAATAAATGATATTCACTAACTCATGCATGAGTTTGGCGTACAAGTGTAAGCTCTGAATGGATTGTATTTGGGAAATTTTCACAGCAGTGTCCAAAATGGTAACCGTTAGGGGCCAGACTCCACTGTGGGCAAGAAATGCTTCTGTTTTTATAGCTTCGACTCCCAAATTTCTTTCAAGGGCCGTTATGATTTCAGAAGCCATGTTCAGTGTCCAGAGTAGACTAGCACTAAATTTTATGGAAGGAGTTTAGAAGTGTTGAAATATTTCAAAGTCCAAATACAGGCAAGATTCAAGAGGGCATCATGAAAAGCAAAAGACATGAACCCACTCCATAACGACTAATATTTTAAGATGCTCAAGAACACCGCTATGGTGACACAGGAATGTATTTTTAAAACAACAGAAAGTGAAGATATTAAGGCACATAAATAAACCTGTCATTGCAGTGACAATGTACCAGTGAAGTGGGGCGGGAAGATAAAAAGGAAAAAAAATTCAGGTAAACACTCCAGTATTTAAAAACAAATGGTGCGTTTGGATAGCTAATGTGATAATTTGAATTACAGCATGTGGTATTCTAAAAAGGAGTGCTGCAGAGTTGCCTGTGTGCCAGAAGGTGATTGGTTAAGCTTGTTCCGGTACTATTTATGATAATAAAATATCCTAGTCTGCATTTATGGGGGCAGCGGGGTGTTTCTAAAGAAAGTGAATATAGTGATCAAACTGTTATTGAGTAAGAGCTTAAACCTGCTCCTAACCACCAGAAAGTCTTTCTGTTAATTAATCGTAATCAGCAGAAGGTAGCCTGGAAGGGGACAGCCAGACTGAAGGGTTTAATTAACCACTAGGCAAAGCAGGAGTTGACATTTGCATCACAATGCTGCCCCTGGTTACAGGCTGACCAAGTGGAGATGAAGCCCGGTTGACAAACTTTATCCTACCAATTCTAAGATAAATCCCTTCCCCCATGGGCTTTATCTTAGAATTCGTAGGATAACACCTCTGAAATCGCGACGTGTCTTAAATAAATAACACTTTAGATTTCATGATATATGCTAACAGATGGAGAGATTAGCTAAATCACCACCTTTCTAAAAGTCATTCTGATCCAAGTCCAACCAGCTAAGCATCAGAGAATGTTAAGTTTCCTTCATGATTCTGTAACAGCTACTAGTATCCTAGAGCCTAGGGCTTGGACCATAAAAAGGACCAGGGAAGGAGACTGTCCTGGTCTTTTATGTGTTTCCAGTGTCTGAACGCACCTCGAATTAAGCTAGCTCTTCGTCTGGACTAGGCATCTTAGGAGATTCCGTGTATAAGCGTCTTACTGCTGAGACCCCCGAGTTTGTTATAAAGAACATTAGTGTGTATGATGAAAGTCTTTCCAGAGAGAAATCTATGCAGATACAGAAACTATTCAACATAACTTGAACTCCTGGTTGCAATGGATGCTTGCCACTGATTAACTAGAGAAACCCTTACAGAAACCTGATGAATTTTATCAGAAAGAACAAGATTATGAAATAGAGAGACCATGTGATGAAGCCAAAGAGAGCTTGGGTCCTGCACTGCCCACTAAGGTGGTCACTAATCACATGTGACTATTTCAACTTAAATTAATCAAAAGTAAAAATTCAAGTCCTCAGCCAAGCTAACCACATTCAAGTGTTCAACCGGCATATGTGGCTAGAGGCTACTGCACTGGACAGCACAGACAGACAATATTTCTGTCACTGCAGGAAATTCTACCAGACAGTGCTCCTCGAGACTAACATCTGAAGCTCGGTTACATGTCAGCTGCAACACTTAGCACTTGTGAATTTGGACAAATTAACCAGCCTCGCTACTATTTGGTTTCTTCCTTGGTGAAACAAGTATATAATTATTATCTTGCTCTGTAGGATGCTGTGAGGATCAGTGTGTCATAAAAAAGTTAGCTACTAGTTTTATATTTTAATGTGATTTGGACTTTACTAAGGTGACTCTCATCTTTTTGCATTTTTAATGTTAGTTGGATATCTAGTATTATGTCTTTTCTTTCCTTCTTCTTCAGATACAGCCTCCAGATATTTTTAGCAAACAAATGCCTACAGTAGCCACATGAGTAACAGAAATGAGTGAAGCGGGCTGTGGTGGGGCTGCGGCAAACTGAAACCACGTTCTGTCTGAACTGCTTCAGCTGTTACTCAGCTCCAGCCAATTACTGTCATTCAGGAACCGTGACCTGGTATAGCCAGATACAGTAGCCCCCACCCCCCCATTCATGGTTTCAGTTTCCACAGTTTCAGGTATCCTTGGCCAACCATGATCCAAAAATATTAAATGGAAAATTCCAGAAATAAACAATTCATAAGTTTTAAATTGCCCGCCATTCTGATTAGCATGACGAAATCTCCAAGTCTCGCTCCGTCCAGCCTGGGATGTGAATCATCCCTTTGTCCCATGTCTCTACATTGTAGATGGTCCCCACCTGTTAGTCACTTAGTAACTGTCTTGGTTATCAGATCGACCATAGGGGCATCAGTGCTGTGTTCAAGTCACCTTTATTTCACTTAATAATGGCCCTGAAGCTATTTACATAACTTTTATTACAGTATATTGTTATAATTGTTCTATTTTATTATTGTTGTTGCTAATCTCTTACTGTGTCTAGTTTACAAATTAAACTTTATCGTAGGTATGTACGTATAGGAAAAAACATAGTATAATAGGGTTCGGTATTATCTGAGGTTTTAGACATCCACCGGGGAGGGAGGGGGAGGGGGTCTTGGAACGTATCCCCAGCGGATAAGGGGGGGACTCCTGTACTGATTTTTAAAAGAAAGACAGAAATTTGGCTTTTTATATGATATCTCTAGTTTAAAAAACATTAGCAACTAGTTAAAAATGTTAAGTATTCTTCAGGCAAAGTAAACACATTTAGAGGTTCTATGTGGCCTACAGTGGCCATTACGTGACCTCTGGGTTCTAAGACCCTATGGCAACTCTACTCCTTTCTCCACGGCCCCATGCCTTAGGACACTCTTACAAATCAACGCACACAACTTCTCACTGTACCTCATGGTGAAATAGAAATGAAGTTCACAGTGTTATTTATTTTATACAAATTACCACTCCCTAGTGTTAAAAAAGTTATTTCTAGGGTTACTAAAATATAACACTTAAAAAAACACGAACTTTAAATGCTTTAAGATAACAAATGATCTAAATTTAGAAAATAAAGAATTTATGTCCTCTTCAATCAAATGCCCAGAAAAGGAGGGGGGAAAAATGATATTATTCTTGCATGATTTTATGACCAAGTTTTACTGTAATTAAAGATAATATTTTTCTTTATTCATTCCTACTCCATTGGAAAATTACTGGAAATCTGGGGGAGAACTATAATATTTTATATAAAAGCCACAGGTTTCTACTGGTGAATGAGTTATTTTTTAAAAATCCTAATTGGGAAAACATAATGCAGAAAGCAAAGCAAATCTTTTAATTCTGCCAGTAATTTAAATACTGTACACTCAAAAGCCCATTATATTTAAAAGTTTTCTGTACTGTATATGGAAGCATACACAATTTTTTTTCCAAGTGTACTTAACTATATATTTTTCTTTATCAGGAACCAGCAGTTGTACCCTTTTTAGTCAGTTGATAATTCAAATATTGTTTCTACCACAAATATATGGTTTATCATGCTTTTTTATCACTAACTTGGTATACTTCATAATCGCATTACAACCCCACTGTGTACTGAATACCACTTACAGTTCAAACTACTCAAGATAAGCACTGTTACTTTCGAGAGAAGATTGGCAGTAATTAAAGGTCTTATTTAGTAGTTGTTGGTAACCATGTTTTTAAGGAGGTTAAAAAAAAACAATAGAAAGTAGTATAGATATATTTAATTTGGTAATTGTATTTTATTAATGAGACTAGGGTTAAAACAAAGATGTGCTAAACTGTTATCAATGCGATAGAACAGAACGGCATAGAAGTATTTTGTAATTCATCAATGAGACATCAATGAGACATGAACTACATGGCACAAAACTAAATCAAACCAGAACACTAACAACAACAACAACAACAACAACAACAACAATAGTACTTTGGACTTATAGACCTCCTTTCAGAAGAATTTCAGAGTGATTTATAAACACGTTATTTTTCGGGTTTTCAACAAATAAGACGAAATCAAAGAGTAATAATGGTTTGTCCATGCCACAGAATGGGTCAGCGGCAAACCAGGAACATATTTTTCTAACTCGTTCAGTCTCCTGCAATTATCTTATGCAATGACTACTCTGTTAAGAGTGTGTCTTGCAGGTTACACCCGAGACATAGGCACCTCCAGATTTCATGGGAGCTTACTAGTTTTCTCCCCCTGCCCCAGCCTATTAGCAACAGTAGTGTTTACAGACAGAAACTGACACTGACACCGACGTGTGTGCCTGCAGGCTGCTCAAGTTAGGGTCCCACGGGGAACTCAGAGAAGAGCAGTCTGCAAATCTCTCAGCAGCCCCTGCCCTCTCACCTTCAGACAGCTATCTGGAGACAGCCTTCAGACATTTTTGAGATCTCATAAAGACTAGTAAACCAAATAACAAACTTGGAGCGCTGGGAGAAATTCAAAGACAGCAAGGTCAATAAGGAGCGAGAACCGTGAATCCCTAGAAAAACCCACCAGCAAAACGGCCAACTCTTATCACATATATATACATGATATATATAAATATATATATGATAAGAGCGTGGGCCTGGGCAGGGACAGTCCTCATCTGAAGTAAACTTTAAGACTTTTTTTTTTTATGGTGACATTGGTTAATGAAATCCAATAAGTTTCAGCTGTACACTTTAACAGTAAGGCAGGCAGGCAGGCACGTACACTGTGTGTGTGTTCACCTCCCATAGTTAGATTTCTTTCTGTCACCACATATTATTCACTCCACTAATATAGTAGAGCATAAATTTGATTTCTATAACCTAAAGATATGAACAAAGAAATTTTTAGTCTGGAATTAATGCGATCTCCCGGAGGCGCACGATATCGCAACCCAACTCTATTAGGAATTATCGGAAAGTAGGTAAATTAAGGTGGGAAATTAAGTCCATGTAGAGTGAGGAGATGCCATGGGCTAAATGTTTGATGAATATATAGATACACAGAGATGGAAAAAATTTTATCACATGGATGGGAAATAGAGAAAAAAGGATGGAGTCTGAAAAATATTCTATAAACATTATTCTATTAAAAAAAACCTATAAAGTATTATGTTTCTACTCTCAAGTATTCTAGAGAACATCTTATGATGTTCTCTAGAATAGAACATTATAAGGTTCCCATTAGGTACGAGTTGCCATCAGGCATACAGTAACGTATCAAGCATGGCCACATCCTCGAAGAGTTATAATGCACGAGGGGCAGTGCTCAAGAGCTGCAGAAATCCGGAGGACGAAGAGATCACTCCTAGTTGGGAGGCCTTAAAGGATGAACAGAACACCAACAGGGAGAGACTGGTTGAGGGCAGTGATGCGGGAAGGGGAAATCTGTGGGCAGAGGGACGTAGTCGTGGCGGAGTCAAGGCCCACTCAGGGACCCATGAGGGGGTCTGGTCTAATCTGCGGGTGCCACGGTGGTGCCACCTCAGTCTTTCTAGGCAAAAAGGGGTTATCTGAAACCCAACATCCGGAAATAAGGGCGCCTGAACACTGTTTTGCAAGACTCCAAAGCTGGGGAGTGGAGCCAGCCAAGCTATTTCTCCTGCCTGGAGACTAAAGGTAAACCCAGGCTCTGACCATGGCGCCCAGAGGTATCTTTCTGAAGACGGTGGACAACCATCCTGTCTCAGACCCCACAGGGGACAGGCAACAATATGAAACTGCAGAAGGCTTCTCTATCAGGACCCAGCCACTGGGCCCAGCAGTAAGTAGTAGAGGCCAGGAGGTGAGAGTGGTCCCAGAAACCCAAACAGTGAAGGCGCCTAAACCCCAGGGTTGGGTTAGCCTGTACCCCGATACCTCCCCAGTTACCCAACCAGTCTCCTCGAGGACTCTCCAACCCCCACAGTGGCCCTTTCCTACTTTTATGATGTAAGTTAATGGGGAAAATAACATGTGCTTTATAGTCAATTTTGTTGAAATGCATTTATTTCATCTTCCATTTGCTCATTACCAGAAAACAGTTTTTTCTTGCTTACTTTTCCCTAGCTGATTTTTTCCCTTCACTTTATTCTTGGATGCTATATTAGCTCATATAGAACCATAAATGATTCCTTTATCTAGGAAATAATTCATGTGTTTGACTTCATTTTCCTTTCTACTGTCTACTTAAATTGTTATCCAGATGCCACCCAATCTCCCTTTCTATATCAAAGTCAAACTTAATGCATATTTGACAAGAAGCGATATTAAAGTTTGAAGAGTTTCACTAACTCCAAGATTCTTAACACCGTGGGTGTGCATTAGAATCACCTGCAGAGCTTTTTAAAAACACACAGCCCCTGGAGCCCCACCCCAGACCTACTGAATCAGATATCTGGGTGGTGGCATCTGGGCACCTATCATTTTAAGAAATATGAAAGATACACCTCGGTTATTAACAAGTACTCTGCTAAAAGGTACATGATTTGGGAACTTGGTTTGACTGACTTTCTGCACACAAACACAACTATTTTTTTTACCTTCCTTAGAAAAGAGCCAACAGTTATTACTGATTGCTTAACATTAATGGAACACATGCCAAAAGGAACATAGCTCAACAAAATAGAAATGATTTGTGGATTATTTGTGTTTCAACCCCTTCTATTAGTACTAATAATGAGAATTAAATTCATCTTTTCTAATATACTTCTGACATGAATCATATTTTGAGAAAAAAGAAAACTAAAATGTAGTTATCGAAGTCGATTTTAAGCTCCCTAAAACTAGGGACCATGCCTTTTTCCTATTGTCACCATTTGGTAAATAAGAGCCAATCATTTAAAATGTGTGTGGTGTTGTGCTAGTTGCTGGAGACACAAATATGAACAAAACATGGTCATGAAGGTTACAGAAACCAATTCAGATAAGTAACTATAACGCCAAGTGGTCAAAGTATTATTCTCAGAAGTAACAAAACCAACTGACATTTACTGCATGCTTACTATGTGCCAGGCACTGTCCTAGGCATTTTACATGTCAGCCTGTTTAATTTAAAACCCTATGAGGCAGGCGCTCCTCTCATCTCATCTGTACAGAAGAGGTTAACACGGGAGTTAAGTCCCATACCCCAAGGTTACTTATCTAGCAAGAGGTGGAAAGCCAAAACTTGAACTGGCCATTCTGGCTCCAGGAGAGAGCTTTTAAACACTATGCTGTTTTGCCTGTCAGGGACCCAGGTCAGAGCCCTTGGTGCTCAACAAATGCCAGCGGAAGGAACATAACAACAAATGTTTACGGAGTGCTCACACCGTGTGCCTGAGACCCCTTCTTCCTACGACTCCCGAACACTCAGGCTAAAATCTATGAATGTCTGTATGATTCTTTAAAAGCTTAGGCAAGAGACAAATACTATGTTTCCCTCCACTTCAGCAATGGGATCAGAAGTTAGGTTTTCAGAGCTAACCCTTAAACCGATCCCTTCGCTTGTGTTCCTCTAGCTCCCGTGAGCTTACATCACTTGGGAGCCAAACTAAGAACGGCATTTTTCAGGACACTGCTTCCAAGAAGTTCCCACATGTCCTACCACGTTACAGTGACACTCTGAGGCAACGAGAAAGAGATTTCCTTAGAATTAGGTGAGAAAGAGAGACGCATCTAGAGAGATGATATTTCAGGTTGAAAGAAGGAAAAAAGTTTCCTGATTCAGGGCTAAAGGCTGCTGCCAACAGCCTGTTTTGTTCCCAGAGATCAGCACACAAAAGTTTCACGGAGCTGAAGGAAAAAGATTTGGAGGCTAAGTTAGATGGGGGGTTGGGCGGGGGGCGTGATTCCCATCATTCCTTTGGGAGCAGCAGAAAAATAACAAAACCTCTATAAAAGAGATGAGCAAGTCTGCTGTGAAAGGAATGACCCCTCACATATAGGGAGAGCAATTTGCATCTATAGATCTCATTGGTATAAACGACCTCCTTCAAAGAGTGAAAACCTGAATGGAAAGCCACTATATATCCATGAAAGGCTTTGCCGGCTATTTGTTGAGCTGTATACAGACTAACAAACAGGAGTGGTTAACCTGGCGCACCATGCACTATAGAGATATTTTTTTTAAGTAGGCTTAGTCAGCTAATCTTGTTGAGATTTCTCTCATACTACTGATTTCTTATTCTCAAAATAAATTAAGAGGCTTCATTCAAAATTCCCTGTGGTCTACCAGCTTGAGTTTGTTGGGTGTCTTTGATTGTCTCTTGTCTTTAGATTCCTTGCCTTGTCTCTTTAGATTTTGCTATGCCCTTTGGTGTTTCCCGTTAGTCCATGTCTGGAATAGCTAATTACATGGTAGCATAATTCCCGCCCGTGCAACAAGGAACAGCAGAACCTTGCTAATTCTCACCGATAACTGAAATACTCCCGTGTAAGTTACTGAATTATGCAAATGAGCAATAAGTGAAGAAGGATGATTCAAAATTGTATTTCATTCATTTATTTTGACAAGTGTAGTTTAGTCTTAATTATTTTGAAAATTTCTTTGTAGCATACTAATAAATTTACTGTGGCACATTTGTTAAAAGTGATAAAGCCTTCGCTAAGAGAGACCAGAGTGTGCTTCGTTGAATAAATTCCCGAAGACCGGCTCAGGTTCAGACAGTCTCTCTTTTATCTTGGATTTTACTGACTGTTCAGCACCTACATTTTGTTTTGGCAACACAATATACACCAATAAATCATGGGTGTTATTTTAGGAGCAAACACTTCCTTTATAAATAGGTTCTACATTTGTCTAAACTTTCACCACGATGATAGTTAAAAAAAAAAAAATGAATCACACTTCAAGTAAAACATTTTTACATTCCGTGGTCATAATGCTAGTAGGACTTTATTTTTATCTTCTAAATAAAACTAGTTCAGTCTGTCATTCATCTCTTTTAATTCCTCTTTCTGTTTTGTTTTGTCTTACCATTCTTTTAAAGATGTCTGTTTTAAGATAAGTGGATAAATCACGGTATGTAACGTTTTCATGTCAAAATACTTACATTATTATATTCTGAGTTAAATTATTTAAGATAGGAAAACACTTAGATACACTTCTGACAGATGTATCCTGCAGGATGGAGTCAACTTCTTTCAAAGTACCACCAGTGGTTACTGTGGGGAGTTTATAAAGAACAGCCTTCCAGCTTCCAGTCTTGGTTTGAAAGCTCAGCGCAGACCAGCCTCTTAATAAGCACTTTTTGACTAAACCTCCAATTCAGATATGACTAAAAATCATCATGCATTTGTCAAATGAGGTTCTTTGATTTACAAAAGCTAAATATGCAACGGAGCACTTAAAGAATAGTGAGAGACAAAACTTACTCTCAAACTACATGACTAGATCTGTGCATACTAAAATCTCATCCACTCTTCAAGACTGAGGTTCCATCTCCAGCAGGACTCCTTCCCCAAGCTGTATGCGGGGACCCTGCAGCACTGGCAGCACTGGCAGCACTGGCAGCACTTCACGCCACTTCCTCCTTCGTATTAGAGTTGCTTCCTTCAGGCTGCAGTTTCCCTACTAGATTAAGAAGGGGGAAGCTGAGACACAGCAGAAAGAATGCTGGGCTCTCACACCCCGGGGGCTTTGCTACCTCAGGAGGGTCATTTCATTTCTTTGAGGTTTTTTTCTTTTATCTGAAAAATGTTAACTGCCCCTATCCAATGAGAAAAGTAAAAGATAATGGATGTTGATTGTTCTCCACTAAAAATCCTATAAAAAGGAGGTGCTTAGAGGTGAATGCGTGAACGAGAAAAGGATCAGAAATATTACCTAGAAAGCCAGAACCAGGCCTTATACTTGTATCCTTTACAGCTCACACAAAGCAGAGAGACTCGAGAAACACCGGCTGGCTGAATTTTGGGAGCAAGGTGTGAAGAAGGGAGAAACAGAGAAAACCAGACTTACACAGACCTGTTTTTTTGTTTGTTTGTTTGTTTGTTGTTTGTTTTTTGAGTCAAAAGGAAAGTTTATTAGAAAAGGGGTAACACTCCACAGACAGAGCGTGGTCTCCTCTCAAAGGCGGGGAGTGCGAGAGCCTAAGAGAGACTCGGAGGGACAGAGACAGCAGAGACAGGACAGTGTGAGACAGAGTAAAGGCACTGAGAGGGACCAAGAGAAAGACACTGAGAGAGACCACACAGACCTGGTTTTTGATCCTATTTGCAATTTTGGTTTTACAATAATTTCTTAAAACAAGAAAAGTACATCAGTGTCTAAATAGCCGGCAAACCTATCTTTTTGTGAGCACAGCTGGTTTGAGCCTTAAGCTTTGAGGGACAGTGCTGAGGTTAGCAGGGCTCACAGACCAAGGGGAAAAAGCTTTCCCAGGGCCTTTACACAGGGAGAATGCAATCAACGTTAATTCAATTGAACTCAATGACAGGCTAACTAATTCCATCTAGTTACCATCGCGTTGGCCACAAGGTAAGAGAACGCTGATGGATCTGAATAAATTCATGACAGCTACAGGAAGAATTAAGAATGAGTCAAACCGATGATGGGTTTTCTTTGTATATGAGGGGTAGTATCTATTATATGGACGTGATAGTACAGCGTAAAATAATAAGTGGGCACTGACCAATCATGTGCAAATCAACACCAGATCTGGGCCTCGGGCTACTGGGTAACTGCAGATATTACAAGGACACAATAAAACGTCAAAAGTTATGGTTGATTCCCTCAGAAAATTAGCAAAAATTTAAGGAACTACGGAGGGTAATGAAAACGTATGCCAGCTTATATGAAAGGAAAACAGAGCAAAACAAAACCAAAAAACCTAGTCAGTTTAAACATTAAGTCAGTTCAAAAATTAAATCTGCACTGTAATACCAAAGGCGAGGACTAAGCAAAAACACTTAACTTTTAAACATTAAAGGCTACTCTGATATTCTTTTGTTCAAAAACGAAACAAAAGATTAAGAAGATGCATGAGAGGTAAGTGCTGTCTCATGGAAGACATGGAAGGGGCATAAACGCTTCTAAGAAGAAATGCCATCACAACAGACTGAAGGCAAATAAGAAATGATGAGACGTTAAATTCTGAGCTAAATAAACGAGCCAAGTTTCTCAAGAGGTAAAGGATATGCGATTTAAGAATAATAACCCCGAACTGCTACAGAAAAATACTAGTCAGACTAAACCTGTTTCAATCCCAAATATCCCTGAGAGCATGAAACAATTCTGGATGACTATAAATGCCCCTAATTTGCTTGAAGCAAGCGGGGTTGGTGTTTTAATATCTTTCACAAACTTTTTTTAACAGTCACATTTATTCCTAATTTTAGCTGGTATAAAAAAGTCACAAAGTCAGTAAGTGATAAAACCACAAAGAGTGCTTCTTTAGAAAGATTAAAAAGAAAAAGGAATGTCAGCTTCTCCTTAGACTATAGACTTTTTAATGTTTAAAGCTGCATTTTTAAAAGAGGTAACTGGTATACGTGCTAAGTAGCCAATTCAAAACATTTTTACCGAAAAGCACTAATTGTGAGGGGAAGAAAATTTAGCATGACTATATCTAATCCTTTATTTACGTCATGTTAGAACAGATTACAGATGTTATACAAATATTGATAATTTAATAGTCCTGAAACTTATCGTACATTCTATCATGATGCTTAAAGGACCTACTCTCTTCTCTGCCACGAGTATAAACCTTTTCCTCCTAATTAATCTGCAATTAATTCAACCAACCTCCAATTAGTCTTATACAACATTACCCTACTTAGACAATAAAGCATTCTCTAGACTGGGTTTTAAACCTGGGCTAAAATAGACTCCTACAGACCAAAAATGGTTCTGGGATTTCTCTTTGTAGTGTAATTTAGATGTCATATCTAATTTGCTGTCATGACTATTGTTTCACTGTGCAATTTGTATGTCATTTTGAATGGTAAAGGCATCATAGCTTTATTGAATTAAACCTTCTGTCTTTATTTAGGGTCTGATGTTACATGTTTGTGCGTGTATGTTTGTCTCAAAAGCTGCTTTTGACATCAAGTAGTAGTAGAAAAAGATTATGCTCTTTTGATATGTTTGCTCCTATCTTAGTAAATATAAACACAAACTGGAAAAAAAAAAAGCCTTCTTCCAACTAAGGAAACAGAATTTTAAAATAATAACAATAATAATAACAACGATAATTTGCTTTTAAAGGCAGAGATAGCTAAATAAGCTATTCGTGTTATAGAATTATAGAAGGCCTGGCTGATTTTCAACCTAAATGCCTCAATTGTCCGTTCTACTAATTCTTTCCTGAGAAAGAACTGTCCTGTCCACTGATAGTTTTTGTGATGCCTACCTCAAACATAAGATGTTATTCTTACCACAACTCCATAATCACAAAGAAATTCAAGGACTCTCTGGCTTTAACTCATAAGGAACAAAGGCCACTTTACCTACATCGCAACGCTCAGTTTTGTGTTGGTCTGTTTATGGTTGTTGTCCTGGTCCTGGCCTCTGGGTTCAAGTTCTAAACTAAAGTCAGGACTAAGGCTAATCATGGAAAGCCTTCCTAGTAGACCATTGGAATAGCCTTTTAAGTAATTTTTAGTGCATGAAATTTCATAAAGTTTTTACTAGATAATTACACTTCCTGATTTTGTAATTAGTGGAAGTACATGCAATTACATAATAATTATGATAGTAATTACGTAATTAAGATGTATAATTATGTAGTAAAAAACATCATGGAAATAAAGCCATCTACTGTGTAAGCACAATACGTTTTAAAAGTAAATTCACTAGCTCAACTGTTTAAAAATACTTTTCTTCAAAATAAAGTGATTAGCTCACATTATGGTCTAACTGCTTGAAAATTGCTAAATATTTTTCCCCCGTTGGTGACAGAAGCATATTTTTAAAAAGTACATGAACAAAATCTTATCAGGTTTTTCCTCCTCTCAATACTAAAAAAAAAAAAAAAAAAAAAGAGAGAGAAAATGTTTTGCAGATAAAGACCATCGACCATAGCATTATCGCCTAGATACTGCAGCATCGGTGTCCTTGTTTGCGTTACTGTCCTTGTCACTACGAAAGGGACAAGAAATCTGCTCGTTGAAAAGACATAACAGGAAAGGATTTTATAAAACTATTGATACGTCTGTTGTCACGGCATGCCCATAAGTCCATTTGTACGTATAAGTGTAAAAGTCGAGTGCTTATTTACAGAAATGGGCTTAAAGAAAGGCAGGCTATTAGAATCCAAAAGTTTGTTGCCCACATATATGGCAACTTTTATACTCTACTTTAGCTACCCTAAAGAGGATGACAGAAAATGTACAGAGCCAAGACATCTCCACTTATGGGAAGAGCAAATATGATGACAGTTTCCTGGAAAATGTAGTTTCTCTCTCACAATATGGAGTCGTCTTTAGTTAAAAAACCAAACCAAACCAAACTGGCAGTATTGAGAGGAAAAAAAAACAAAGCAGTGTGAAGGGGCTCCATGCTGCCATTGGCAAATAACAACTCTGTCATTCTTGTCCTGAGCATAAAAATAGAACGGAAACATTAACAACAGTAGGAAAAGTAAATTCCAAAGTCAACTTTTTAGTAGCAAAATATAAGAAATAAAATCGTGTTTTCATTTCCAAAAAAATTGTAGTTTAATGCCTTGAAATCTTTACAAACAAGCTAAATCGATGTTGTAACGAGGCCCAGAATATGGTGACTGGGTGAAACTGTGCTCTGAGCACATACGGCGTGGCCCTTATATGAAGTGGGTACAGAATTGCACTCTAGTTTTCTCTTCTATGAGCCACTAATCTTGAGACGCTGAAAGCCAGTTTGAAAACCTTAATTTACTTCTCCCTTGTTCCTTCCAGTTAAGAAGAAACAAGGTAGAAGAAGTCATGTCATGCTCTCTCATCCCCACTCCCCATCCGAGTCAGGCAACTGCATTTAAGATTACAGAATGTATTTCAAAAGACCAGGCTGTCATATCGATTCTGCTTTAAACCCGGGTAAGGCTTCTGTACTCTGCACATTAGTCATTTTAAAGTTTTGCCAAAAGGATGCCTCTAATCAATGAATGAATCAAATGGAAGGAGGCTTTAGATAGGGGAGTGTGTCTTAGATCAGTGCTTCTCAAACTTGAACAGTGCCTAGGAATCACCTGGGAATCTTGTTATAATGCAGATGCTGATGCAGTCGGTGTGCGGAGGACCTGCTATTTTGCATTTCTAACAAGTTCCCAGGTGATGTCT
>NW_011889257.1:828087-830443 GCF_000151845.1 Pteropus vampyrus
ATCCTCCCTAGGTCCATTATAAAACATCTTTTCCTACCCCTTTACTTTCCATCTTTATGCGTCTTTTAATTTGAAGTGAGTCTCTTGTAGGCAGCCTATGTAATGCTCTTGTTTTTCTTATCCATTCGGCCACCTTTATTTTTTGATTGGAGCATTTAAATCTTTTTCATTTAAAGTACTTGTTGATAGACATGTAGTTACTGCCATTTTTTTATTCATATATTTGATACATATTTTCTTCTTAAAGAAGTCCCTCTAACATTTCCTGTAATACTGGCTTGGTGGTGATAAATTCCTTTAGCGTTTTCTTGTCTGGGAAGGTCTTTATCTGTCCAAATCTAAGTGATAGCTTTGCTAGATAGAGTAATCTGGGTTGTATGTTCTGGGTTTTCATCACTTTGAATATTATGTGACAAGCCCTTCTGTCCTGCAAAGTTTCTGTTGAGAGATCAGCTGCCAGTCTTATGGGAGCTCCCCTGTAGGCAACTAATTGCTTTTCTCTTGCTGCTTTTAAGCTTCTTTGTATTTAACTTTTGGCATTTTAATTATGATGTATCTTGGTATGTGTCTCTCCGGGTTCATCTTGTTTGGACTCTGCACTTTCTGGGCTTGTATGTTCATTTCCTTCGCCAGGTTAGGGAAGTTTCCCGTCATTTTTTCAAATAGGTTTTCAATTCCTTGCTCTCTCTCTTCTCTTTCTCGCACCTCTCTGTTGCAAATGTTGTTATGCTTGATGCTGTCCCAGAGGCTCCTTAAACTATCTTAATTTTTTTGGATTCTTTTCTCTTGTTGCTGTTCTGATTGGATGTCCTCTGCTACCCCATCCACTATGTCGCTAATTCGATCCTCCATTTTATCCACTCTCTTAATTCCCTCTAATGTACTCTTCATCTTAGATATTCTATTCTCCATTTCTGACTCGTTCCCTATTATGTTTTCCATCTCCACTTTTGTTTTCTGTCTCTTTATTAAAGTTCTCACTGAGTTCATCTACTCTTGCCCTAAGTTCACTGAGTATCCTTATAACCAGTGCTGTGAACTCTGCGTCTGTTAGATTGCGCGTCTCCATTTTGTTGAGTTCTTTTTCTAGAGATCCGTTCTGTTCTTTTATGTGGGACAGGCTTGTCTCCCCATTTTGGCTGCCTCCCTGTGTCTGTTTCTATGTATTAGGTAGGACTCCTAAGTCTCCTGGTCTTAGTAGAGTGGCCTTATGTAGTAGGTCTGCCCTGGTCACCTGAGCCAGGTGCTGAAGGTGTGTCCCTTGTGTGGGTTGTGTGTGCCCTCCCATTATATTTGAGCCTTGGTCGCTGTCTACACACTGATGGGAGGTACTGACCCTTGGGCTTATTGGCCCTGAGGCTTGGCTGGTGAGGGGCCGACCCTATGGAGCAGGATTCACATTAGCAGGGCTCTGTTTCCTGCCCCTGACATCAGGTGTGTCCTCCTCGGAGGCAGCCCTGGATGGTGCTCGGACTCTGGCACTGGTCAAAGCTGGCCTCTGGCTGTGCCGGCCCAAGGGCCTCTTGGGAGGGGTCCAGCTGTAGGCCAAGTTCAGCTGCAGCCTGTGTACCTCCAGGGCCACGTGGTAAGAGTCACCAAGCAATATGCAGGTGGCTGCCACCCATGCTGGGCTTATAGGTGTCTTAAAAGGCCAAGCCAGAAACCAAGGCCAGCTGCTGCTAGTGTGGAGCTTGGGGCTGCTCAGCACGAGGTATGGGGCACGCTGAAGCCAGATGCTGCTTCTCTGGATTTTGTGAGCCTTTGAGAGATTTTAGAAAAGTCCACGGTAAGAGCCAAGACAGCCTATTTGTATGGAAAACCACTGGAAGCTGCTTAGGTGGGCCCACAAGTTGGGAGGGGTGGGGTCTCAGGGATTCACCTGGGTAGAGCCGACCTGTATTATCCAGGTTGATGGTGACTCAGATATGGCAGAGCCTGTGCCTACAGGCTGGGAAGGGGGAGGGCTCAACGGAGGAACAATGGATACCGCCAACACTTCTGCTGGGGAGAAATCTGCCCCTCCAGCCCTCGCCTGGAAGCCCGACAACTCAGCGCCTCCCTGTATGTCCCAGGCGCCCCTCTAGCAGCTGCCTCGGTGGCAGAGCTCAGAGCGAGCAAGTCCATCAGTGAGTTAGGCCGGGCGCAGGCCATTTAAGGGGATGGTCTCGGCTTCCCACGGTCTCCATCTCACTCAGCCACAACCCCTGCTGGTCTTCACAGCCAGGGGTTATGGGGACTTCTCTTCTCGGTGCTGGAACCCTGGGCTGGGGGGCTCGGTGTACGTTTGGGACCCCTCGCTCCTCCAGGGTCGCGGGGAGGGGACTCTACAGCCAAGACAGCCCTCCTGATTCTTGGT
>NW_011889257.1:830493-837993 GCF_000151845.1 Pteropus vampyrus
ACTCTCTTAATTCCCTCTAATGTACTCTTCATCTTAGATATTCTATTCTCCATTTCTGACTCGTTCCCTATTATGTTTTCCATCTCCACTTTTGTTTTCTGTCTCTTTATTAAAGTTCTCACTGAGTTCATCTACTCTTGCCCTAAGTTCACTGAGTATCCTTATAACCAGTGCTGTGAACTCTGCGTCTGTTAGATTGCGCGTCTCCATTTTGTTGAGTTCTTTTTCTAGAGATCCGTTCTGTTCTTTTATGTGGGACAGGCTTGTCTCCCCATTTTGGCTGCCTCCCTGTGTCTGTTTCTATGTATTAGGTAGGACTCCTAAGTCTCCTGGTCTTAGTAGAGTGGCCTTATGTAGTAGGTCTGCCCTGGTCACCTGAGCCAGGTGCTGAAGGTGTGTCCCTTGTGTGGGTTGTGTGTGCCCTCCCATTATATTTGAGCCTTGGTCGCTGTCTACACACTGATGGGAGGTACTGACCCTTGGGCTTATTGGCCCTGAGGCTTGGCTGGTGAGGGGCCGACCCTATGGAGCAGGATTCACATTAGCAGGGCTCTGTTTCCTGCCCCTGACATCAGGTGTGTCCTCCTCGGAGGCAGCCCTGGATGGTGCTCGGACTCTGGCACTGGTCAAAGCTGGCCTCTGGCTGTGCCGGCCCAAGGGCCTCTTGGGAGGGGTCCAGCTGTAGGCCAAGTTCAGCTGCAGCCTGTGTACCTCCAGGGCCACGTGGTAAGAGTCACCAAGCAATATGCAGGTGGCTGCCACCCATGCTGGGCTTATAGGTGTCTTAAAAGGCCAAGCCAGAAACCAAGGCCAGCTGCTGCTAGTGTGGAGCTTGGGGCTGCTCAGCACGAGGTATGGGGCACGCTGAAGCCAGATGCTGCTTCTCTGGATTTTGTGAGCCTTTGAGAGATTTTAGAAAAGTCCACGGTAAGAGCCAAGACAGCCTATTTGTATGGAAAACCACTGGAAGCTGCTTAGGTGGGCCCACAAGTTGGGAGGGGTGGGGTCTCAGGGATTCACCTGGGTAGAGCCGACCTGTATTATCCAGGTTGATGGTGACTCAGATATGGCAGAGCCTGTGCCTACAGGCTGGGAAGGGGGAGGGCTCAACGGAGGAACAATGGATACCGCCAACACTTCTGCTGGGGAGAAATCTGCCCCTCCAGCCCTCGCCTGGAAGCCTGACAACTCAGCGCCTCCCTGTATGTCCCAGGCGCCCCTCTAGCAGCTGCCTCGGTGGCAGAGCTCAGAGCGAGCAAGTCCATCAGTGAGTTAGGCCGGGCGCAGGCCATTTAAGGGGATGGTCTCGGCTTCCCACGGTCTCCATCTCACTCAGCCACAACCCCTGCTGGTCTTCACAGCCAGGGGTTATGGGGACTTCTCTTCTCGGTGCTGGAACCCTGGGCTGGGGGGCTCGGTGTACGTTTGGGACCCCTCGCTCCTCCAGGGTCGCGGGGAGGGGACTCTACAGCCAAGACAGCCCTCCTGATTCTTGGTCACCACACACAGCTGTGGGACCTGGCTGTCTCACATTTTTGCCTCTCCTGCCGGTTCAAGGTGACCTCTCGTTTTTGTCCCTAGTTGTAGGGCTACTGCTCAGCCAGACCTCAGGCGACTCTTAACGATGGTTGCTCTAGAGTTTTGTTATGATTCTGGTGATGTACAACCTTCTACGCCATCTTGACCGTTTTTGAGAAAAGGCTCATTTCTAAAATCTAACAGTTTTTTCAGGAGACTAACCCATGGGCTTAAAAAGTGATAAAAGAAGAACTGGACCAAACAGGCTCTGACACAGCCTTCTTTTTAATGTCTTGTGAGGATTTAACAAAGTAAATTCTAAAAATGTCAACTGGCTTAGAGAGGACCCCAGAGGCTCTTTGCTACCTCTACTGCAGCACTACTTCTAGAAGTAAAACTCTCCTGCTTTCACTTTAGCGGTTCGAGAAATAGAGTAGAAATCCTTAACACTGAAAAGGACCTGTCTTGAGACCCTCAGAAAGCTCCAAATTTCCATATACACTGAAACATATGATTTCTTCCATAAAACTCTTATTTTCTGGCTAAAAAAAACAAAAATCACTCCTCAAGATTACTTCACTTTTCCGTACCAGCTGTTAGATTTTGGGACCCCAATTTCCACAAAGTAATACAATTATTACCACTTCATGAGTGTTACTATTTAGCTGATGGTGAGCAGAGAACAGGACCCTGTGGCAGTGTGGGTGAGGGGCAGCCAGCCTGCCTCACTCACTAGTTAAGTGGCTTGACATTCTTTTGAGTCAGTTCAAATTGGGCACCAGCAAAATGAGAGATACTATGTCACTTGTCTTTAGTATCACTTGCGAAGAGTTTAAATGACAGATATTAAATCTGAAAATGTCAAGGAACATTAGTGACATTAATTTATGGCACACCTGAGTCAAGCCAAGAAGTACAGGAGGCTCTAGAATTTTACTGCACATTGGCCTCCATTCATGGACACGACTGTGTTCTAGGATTAATTCCTCCAAAATCCTTTTGAAATTGCTTGTGTGGCCTTATTTGCCACTAAGAATTCTTTCAACAAAATTTAGTGAGCTGGATCCAAGGGGAAAAGCACAGATAAACGAAATACAACCCTCTGCCTCAATGAACCCAGCGGAAGAGAAAGCCAAAACAATTCAGGGTAAGTCCTATGAGAAGGGCACTCACAGGGTACTATGGTAATACAGAGGAAGCTTATATTACAGAACTCGATTTCTTCATTAATATAATAGGGCACAATCCATTGCTCCCTCACAGGGCTGTTGTGAGGATCTGCATCAGAATTCGAAAGGATGACAGGAAACTATAAAAGGACAGCCTAGTCCTGGGTGACACTAATGGAAACAACGAATGTCTGTCTATAGATGGTACCATCGGGCATAAAGAAAAGACAAAAGAGCAACAAGAACAAGAAATGGAAAAGTTTAAGAAAAACAGGTAAAGCAAGCAGGTGGGAACAAAGCTCAAGAGAGGAAGTGCCTGTGAAATGTCACCTGGCTGAGGAACGAGGAGCAAAGCAGCCTTGACAGTCGCTGCTCAGTAGGCTGCGGTGCTTAGGCTGCCCACATCCCTTTGCAAGAAACAGGGCTGACCTGAAGGATAGTCCGTCTAGGCCTAAAGAGACTCCACTGAGAAACTGGGCTTCCTGACAGATGCTTTTCATAAGGCTAAGGTTTAAAGCATCATCTTTTTGCTAACCTTTATGCTGTAACTCCGATTCCTTTTCTCAACACAGCATTCTAAATCCTGGTGTTTCAATTCTGGCAGAGACAAATGCAACATGTTCAAAGAAGTTTATAGAAAATTCACCACAAAGACCATCTGTTATGGGCTGAATTGTGCCCCCCCCCTCAACGCAGTACCTCAGAACGTGACTGTATGTGAAGATAAGGACTTTAAAGTGGTAATTAAGTTAAAATAAGATCACAAGGGTGGGATTGCAACCAACAGAATTGGTGACATTATAAGAAGAGATTAGGACACAGACACATACAGAGGGAAGACCATGTGAAGATGGAGAAAATGGCCATCTGCAAGCCAGTGAGAGGCCACAGAAGAAACAAACCCTGCTGACACCTTTATCTCAGACTTCTAGCCTCTAGAACTGTCAGGAAATACATTTCTGTTGGTTAAGCCACTCGGTCTGTGGTGCTTTGTTATGGCAGGTGTAGCAGCCTAATATACCAACTTACTACAAATAGCTGGCACAGAATAAGAGGAGATGAGCATCTGGTAAAAGAGCAAGAACAGAAAAAAAGTTTTCTGTTTTTTTCTTTTTTAGGAATAAAGAAAGATCAAACACTAAAGTGAAAAGGCAATTAGTATTCAAAGAATAAAAAGACAAGCCACAGACCGGGAGAAGATATTGCGAAAGACATAAACGATCCATGTTCACTCTAATAATAATAAAGAGCTGTTACCAAAAATATACAAAGAACCCTTAACAAAACACAACAATAAGAAAACAAACAACTGGATTTAAAAAATGAGCCAACGATGTCTCACCAAAGAAGATACACAAATGGCAAACAAGGCTATGAAAAGATGCTCCACATTATATGTCATCAGGGAAATGCAAGTGAAAACAAGACACCATTACACACCTATGAGAATAGCCAAAATCCGGAACACTGATAACACCAAATGCGGGCGAGGATGTAGAGCAACAGGCACTCTCATTCACTGCTGGTGGGAATGTAAAATGGCGCAGCCACTTCGGAAGACAGTTTGGCAGTTTCTTGTAAAACTAAACATACTCTTACCATATGATCCAGCAATCATGCTACTTGGTACTTGCTCAAGGCTTTGAAAACCATGTCCACACAAAAACCTGCACATAGATGTTTATAGTTGCTTTACTCATCGCTGACAAAACTTGAAAGCTGCCAAGATGTCCTTCAGTAAGTGAATGGATAAATAAAGTGTGGTGCATCCAGACAATGGAATATTATTTGGTACTGAAAGGAAACGCGTTAACGAGCCATGAAAAGACAAAGAGGAAATTTAAAATACATCTCGCTAAGTGAAAGAAGCCAATCTGAAAAGGCTATGAACTGTATGATTCCAACTACAGTTCACCCTTGAACAACTTGGGTTGAACTGCACGTGTCCACATATGTGCAGTTTTTTTCCTTCACTAAATACTATATAAATACTATAAACGTATTTTCGACTGTGTGTGTGTGTGGTGGGGAGGGGAGGTTAGATTCCTTAACCCCCATGTTGTCCAAGGGTCAATTTTGGAAAAGGCGAAACTATGGAGATAGTAAAAAGATCAATGGTTGCCAGGGGTTAGGGGAGGGAGAAGGTGTAGGGGGAGCACAGGTGATTTTTAAGGCTGTGAAACTACTCCGTGTGATACCGCAATAGTGGAGACATGTCATTATACGTTTACCCAAAGCCATAGGATGTCGAACACCAGAAGTGAACCCTAAGGTGAACTATGGACTGTGGATGATAACCTGTCAATATAGGTTCATCAACTGTAACAAAGTCCCACTCGTGCGGGGGATGGTGATAAGGAGGGAGGCTGTGTGTGGGGATGGGGACATATGGGAAATCTCTGTACCTTCCACTCAAGTTTGCTGTGATCCTAAAACTGCTCTAAAAATAAAGTCTATTTTTTAAAGGCAGTTAGTGGCTCCCTTTCTGTACTTCCAAAACAGTTTGACCGGATTGTGGTTTATCACACTTAGCCACTGAATCTGTCTGTCCCCCCTGGACCCTAAGCTCCTCCAGGCAGGGAGCATGGGCCATCTCTGCTCCCGATGTCTGGGGTGGCACTCGACACATAATAGGAAATACATAACGTATTGTTTTTACTATTGCCAAATAAATAAAAATGACTCAGTTGAGAAAAAGAGATTTTTTCCTCCTGTATTTTCAAAGCAGACTTAATTGAGACAGTTGGACAAAGACTCGAACCAATTCATGTTTCCCCCCAAATGTTCACTTATCGCTGCCTAGGCCGAGGCCCCATGTGACGAGGCAGTCAAAGGGGACCATAATTCTGCCATCATGGAAATGGATTTTTATTTCATACTTTGCCACTATGTTCCTCGAAAACTGCCGTTGGATCTATTATGCCATCTGTGTACATACTGGAGCAGTTACAATAATAATGCCGAAGTCCCACAGAAATAAGATTTTTAAAATGTTACGCAGTTACAGTAAACATGCAGTAAACACTTCGCCAAAGTGAATAACAGTCCTTTACCATTTTAAAGGAAAGGGAAAAATACCAAATGGGATTAATTCACCTTATGGACTAATGACCCGTAAACTTTCATTTGAAAGCAAAGCACAGGAAAAAGCTTTAACAAGAACTACTTTTCATCATAAAAATAAACCTCTTTCAAATAATTTGTACATGCTTTTTCCAAGTCAAATTGCCAAGTTTCAAACAAAAATTAAAACCACCATCCAGTTACCACCCTTAAAATATGGGCTTTCTAACAGAAACGGTAAAACAATCCTAGCGAAGGAAATGTTGCTAGGTACTGACAGTAAAGGAGAGTCTACAGTAAATATTTCACAGGCCGGTCCCAGGGCGCTTGTTGACAGACGATGCTTAGATTCCACTCTCAATCATATACCTGTGTGTAACGACTGTAATTTTTCACAGGACTTTTCATGTTAACATCTATTGGTGTCCTGGCTTCAGTCCAAGTTGGACAAATTTATTTGCCCTCTGGATCCCACAGAGTTTCAATTCATTTTTCCAGCAAGTCAGAAGAGAGCAATTCCACCCCAACTTACAAAGTGAGAAGGGATTTTTATATATGCTACATGGAGCTTCCCCTGTAATTGTTCGCCTGTTCACTATAAGAATATACCTGTTCTCCAAGTGTCCCCTATGGACTACAACCTGCGTTTGATTCTCTTTTATTCTGAAACCATCCAACTGATAGGTTCAGAGTGCCCGGGACAGGGGTTCTCAAACCTGGCTGCATGTCGGAAGTGTCTGGGAACTTTCTAAAAAGTTGAGCTTCCTGATTCTTAAACTCTACCTCACACTTTGTGAATTAAAATCTCTGGGTGTAGCACCCATGGACTGGATTTTCATGTGCCCTCCAAGTGTCTGTTAGGAGACAGCTTTTCAGATGTCACTCGTTAGGAAACCACTGCTCCTGGACCATGGATAAGAACGACCCAGGGTTTCAGTTTATATCCTACCAGTAACCAATACCTAGACACCATTAAGCCTTACTGAATGATCTGAAAACACCCTGAGCAAGGAAATCTGAGCTAATTCACTCATTCCTAAACTGCAATTTAGGAATAATAAATAAACAGAAGGAAGCTCAAAGGAAAAATATAGTTTCAATAATTAAAACTCCATAAATAAAACGAAAGGCCTTCGGAACTTTTCGTGTAGATCCTTCTGTTAGACATATACTTCGTACCTTTCTTTCTCTTGCTGTATTTTCTTTAGCCTTTTGACATGTAAAAGAACCCATCGATAATTTACTTAGTGCCATTTTGGCCCTGAACTCCTGGAGAGCGTACTTATTAGAAGCAAACAACAACAACAACAACAACAACAACAACAAAGCATCCTAATTCTTAAACTTGTAAAATGGAACTACAGTAAATCACGTAAGTGTACAGTTTCTGTCGACACTTCTGTTTTACCAAGCCAGAAGCTTCCAAGTGTCACCTCTATTCCCTCCTATTTTGTGGAGAGCAACGTACGTGTCTCGATGTTCTCTAAAAAGCTGGGTTAAGTCTCCAGTGACTTTCCAGATTGTTTCTACACGTCTCCAAGAGTCACCAGACTTTTGAAAACTGCTGATCATGAGGCTGATTCAGCCCCTCAGATAAGAATTGTGGAGGCATCTGGAAGAGGGTTCTAGCCCTGTGGAGTCTAAGAACATCTAGGGAACAATCTGGGATGGCTAGATTCCAGAAGAAGCAGAGGGGGAGCAAGTTCTAATATACTGATACCCAGAAAGAGGTTAACACCGGCAAAGAGAG
>NW_011889257.1:842993-851839 GCF_000151845.1 Pteropus vampyrus
TAAGAAGTTTTTCTGAGAACCATTTTTGAGGAAGATGTTTGCTTGTTCAAGCACGTTATTTCAAGATTAGAGTAGGATAATTTTCTCTTACATAAATACAGGGCAGCGTTAAATCTGACTTGCATTTTGGTGTTTTGTTCTTTTTGTCGAATTATAACCTCCATACCAAAAGTGCACAAATAAGTGTGCAGCTTGATGCACAGAGTGAACACGTCTCCGTAATCAGCGTCCAGAACAAGAAACAGAACATTACCAGAGCATCCCAGAGGTCCCCAGCTCTGTTTCCCTCCCAGCTACTCACCATCTTCCCCCCACCAAGGATAACAATAGATGTGCCTTAAAAAAAAAAAAAAACCCACAACTTTATGTGCACAGAATCATACAGTTTGCGCTTTTTGGTTTCTTTTGCTCAACGTTGTATTTGTGAGATTCGTCCATGTTGCTGCATGTAGCAGGAGTTCGTTTATTCTCATTGCCGTGAAGTATTCCACTGAATGAATACATCACAATCTATCCCTTCTATAGTTGACGGGCACTTAGGTCATTTCCAGTTTTTTGGCTATTAAGAATGGTACTGCTGTGAATATTCTTGTACACATCTTTGGAGCACATTTGTGTGTGTACATTTCTGATGACTGCAGCACCTAGGAGTGGACGTCCTCGGTCACAGGGCTCACAGATGCTTGGCTTTAGTAGGAACTGCCAAACCGTTTCCAATGTGGCTGCAGCATCGAATTTCAACTGACTTTCTTTTGAACTAGTTTGACAATAGTCTTTTACTTTAGCTTTCTAAGACTTTTATAAAGGAATGTAACCAGTCTCCCCTCTCTATCCCCATCATTTGTAGGGACAGAGTAGAAGTTAGCTAAAACTTCCTCCCTGTCAACTTGAAAATAAGCCTAATTGGCCCCTGAATTAAATTCATTAAGGTATGAAGAGGTGGGCTCATGACCCTAGAGATTATCCACAGGCAAATCTTAAACTCAAGTTATCTTCCTCATACAATCTAGAACGTGCAAGGCCTGCCTCTTCATGTCGACTGGTATACACGCAGAGAAATCCAATTCATTTGGTTTAGGCCCACAAAGTATCAAATAAGGAAAATGGGCTGCCCCCAAAGTATTTTTTGAGCATTAAACATCATTCTTCTACCACAGGCACAAATTAACCAGTACTGACTATACCCTTAAAATACAATGACAGTGTATTAAAACCCATTACTTTGCTAAACGTGAAGATAGAATTGATTGTAGGCATCAGAGCATGAAGCAGATTCCGAACTCTAAACCCTGCTGCCACCGACAGAGACCACGAGGTACATGTCTAGAAGTGGAAACTTGCCTTTGCCGAAAAATCCCTACTCGCACCCTCGCCGTCTGCCGGATGGAGTTCCAATCCCTCAAGGCCCACTCTCAAGAATTCTCCACACGCCCCTCGGCCACCGGCCTGGCCATGGACTCACCTAGAGATACACTCCCTTTCTACCTTCCTCATCAAACCTCACTCACAGTCAAGCCTTCTGGGCCGCCATGCTTTGGTTTGCTCTTTCCATCTGACAGACCCAGCTGACTCTCCTCTGGGTCCCCAAGGTTCACTATGTCCCTCCGGCCCAGAGATCACAGTCCACGTAGTCCTCACGGGTTTGCTCACCCTGGCGCCTCCCAGGATGTGAACTTCGGAGGACAGGGACCATGTGCATTCCCCTCTACACTGCTGATGCCTAGGCCAGACCCAGGCGTGCGGGTGGCCCTCAGCGAATGTTTGCGGGAGGAAGGGCCTGTCTCCTACCTCTCACTGAGCCTCAACATGTTGCCTAATGACACTAGTCCCCTGAAATCATTTCTAACGTTTCCTGTATCTCCCCATGGCAGACTAGCTTTGGGGTCAGACCGAACCTGATTTGCAAGTCAGTTCTACCACTTAAAGGCTTGGGTGATCTTGGACACACTGTTTAACCTATTCACATCTCGACTTCTTCATCTGTAAAATGAGGCTAATAAACCTCTCAGGAATGTTGTAAAGATAACGAGATACCATAGAGGAAGCACCCAGCACCATGACTGACACCCAGTACACAGTGGATACATGACAGATCCCATACTTTCCCCAACTACACTATAAACTTCCGGAAGGTTAGATTTATACATAGTGGCAAAACCCAATGCCGTGCCCATGGCAGGTGTTCCGAAACACTCTAAGGAATATATTTAAACTCCTGAATATGATTGCACCCCTCTTAATGAATGTATTAAAGACTGCCATTTCTAGTGTTTTAATAAAGACACGCCTTTAGAATTCCAGTACCCCTCCATTTCCATGCACCTTTAGGCCTTATATAAATTATGTCTTGATTAAGAAAAAAAACTGATAAGCTTTCTTATTTTCCCTGCCACTCAATTAAATTACTTAGTTTTCTGCCCATTTTATTTGAATATCTATATTAACTTAGCTATTTTGCAAATATGAAACAACAGTGGATGAAAAATAAAAACACTGGTTTGCCAACTCCACTGTACTTCTTTGCAAAGGAAATTATTTCCATAGGCGACAGAAATAACTTATTTGAATTACTTCAATTAGTTCTAATACAAAACATTGCCACCACTTCATTAATCAACCGCTTGTGAGGGTTACTTTTCCAAGAAGTCTTTTTGGTAATTTGATTAGAAAGAATGGTAGTGCATATTATCATCTGATTCAGTGTGTCCATCAAGTAGACAATTTAGAGCGAGTTTTTGATAACGATGGGCTTAAAAAAACACACACAGCAATTTCTTCATTTCAGAATCCCAGTCCTATTTTTTTTGTAAAGACGAAGTTATTTTTCAAAGTCTTTGGCAACACACGTTGCTGAATAAGCATCAGGAAATATTTCAGTGCGTTAAGAGGCATTTCGCTCTCTCCCTCTCCCCAAAGACCAACCCCCCCACGAATGATGCAGTAATTAAAACCTAATTATTATCTTCATTTTAAACAAAACCTAAAGTGAATACCAATTAATAACAACATACTAATGAGCATCTGCTGTGATGAAATTGAATATGAATGTGCTGCAAATTTCGGGTAATTTATTTTTTTTAGGGGAAGTGCCACTGGTCGCATTCTGCTGTTAGAAGATTATATAGAATGTACACCATTTTCTATCAAGTCATTCTGCACGTGGCAATTTCCATCTTAGGAAACAAGGCTGGCTTTAACACTGCAGATGTCGAAATATTCAAATATTGGCCATGAGGTCTTCGACAGGACTGAGGACAATTCTAGGACTCGACCTTGAATTTACTGCCCTCCCTTCAGAAGTATTCCTTTTTTTAAATGTCGTATTTCTAGGTTATCCCCAGTCCAAAAAAAACCCCAAAAAACTCACAAGATTTGAATCTGTCCCCTGCCCTGTGTGTATAGGCATGTATTAACACTCTGACGAAAAATTTAAATACCAATTGTAAACCAGAAGAAACAATAGCATAAAAACAAAGGTTTACATCTTGGATTCCACTGGAACTTTAAGATGGCCTAGAAACATTATTTATGTTTAAGTAGGAGAAACACTTGAAATGTGGATGTACTGAGGTAGTTTGTGCTCAGATTCATTAATATCACCATATCAAGAAGCAAAATATGGAGACAGAATGAGGTTCTGTAGATTATAGTTTCAACGGCCTCCATATCTATGGTACGAATGAGTAGGGCTAGAGCAGTATTTTTCAAATGTATTCTACTGGTGCATCTTGGCAGCTTCTCCAAATGTTTGATTCTGATTTTACTTATTAAAGTATATATTCATGGTAAAAAAATCAAAACAGGCAAATTTGACATGTATACATAATAAATTTTAAGACACTGAAGACCCCAGCATTAACGGGTGTTCTCACTGAAACTTTAAAAGATAAATGTTACAAAGTTAAAATAGACATCTATATTGATAAAAAATATAATTTATCTGTTTTATAGATGGGGGTTCTGCATGAAAACTTAGTTGGGAAAAAGAGTTTCCTGGATTAGGTCATTTCTAGGATTTCTTTCAGGATCTAAACTAGACTGAAAATTACAACTTGACTTTATTTTCTTATTTACAAAAGGAGCCACGGTTCTTCTTCACTGGCAACTCACCCAAATATATCTATCTTGTTATAATAAAAATTCTCTACCACTTCCCACCCCTGCCGGCCACAAAACATAGGCAACACTGACATGTAGAATGTTTGGTCAGCTTTCCAATATCTCGGTAACTGGGCTCCTAAGGGTCTATGAGGAACAATATCAACAGTTACTAAAATAAATGTACACAGCTAAAGTGATGTAACGTTCAGGATGAAAACTTTAACCTTATAATTTGACCTGGATGGTACAGTGAACTCTGAGTTAGGTGACATCTCAGAACAAGTTCTGCTTCAGATGGAGAACTAGGACAAGATTGTCATGGTCAACCCAAGCCACAGGAAGTTAGCGAAAGCCAGCCTACCTTCGCACTACTAGTGTCCCATACTCATCAGAAGGGCTACTGTTCATTCAGCCAGCATCTACCACAAGCCAGGCATTGTTCTGGCTGTTAGGGCTACGTCAAGAATGAGAGAAACAGTATAAGGTTGCATGAACTTACAGTCTGGGTGGGTGTATCTTCTCCAACACCGTATTGCAGTCAAATTTCCCTTCACCTCCTCCCTCCTCATGTCAATCGCTCTCTATAACTTTTAACGGCATGTTTACCTTCCATTTTCTAGAAGAATTATTTGTGTGTTTTAGTTCTGATGCTACACTGAGTGGTCTTTGATGATCATATTCATTTTTTTATTCATGTTCCTTGCATTTGTATAGTATGTTAAGCTTTCTGAAGCATTTGATCCTCACGACAGCTCTGTGAGGTAGGGGGAAATCAGAATTATTTTCCTTATTTTACAGAGCTCATCGAGATGAAGTCATCTGTTCATGATCCCAAGTCTGGGCAGTAAATGGGGTAGTTATGGTTAGTTTGAAAACCTCTTAGGAAAACTGGTGGAGTCAAAATTAGAATGACAGTTCATAGCTAGAATCAAGACGGCTACGGATTTTTATTGCCAAAGGATATCTCACATCTCGGCGAGAAATGCTGGTGTAGGATTAACTGAGGTAAAAAAATTTTAAGTCCATATGTACATACTATTTAAAAATGACAGAGATTTCTTGAATGCTATGTATGTGTTAAATCACACTATGCTAAAAGAGAGGCTTAAAGAAGTTTAGCATGAGGGATTAATATCTATTTGACACTTCCTAGTTTTCAGATCACTCTCCCTTGCATTATGCTTTCTCCCATTTGATCTTCAATACATGAACTAGCTATTCTGATTATCCTCATTTTACAGATAAGAAAGCTGAGACTCAAAGAGGCTACAAGACTTGCCCTAGGTCATGCAGCTAGTAAGTGGCAGAGCCAAGACTTGATCCCAGGTTTTCAAGTGTCCAAGCCCCTTGATCTTTGTAATATGCCACTTTTCATTCACATACTTTCAACTATGTCATTCTGCGAGCTAATCGGATCTTTTGCGGCTAGTTTTCAACTTGAAATACTTAGTGTACCAGAGAAGCAGTCCGTCCATACAGGCACCTGGTACCTCGCTCCATAGTTAGGCTGCGGTGATGCCACATTTAGGGCACAGCCCACCAAAAGTCAAAGTGGCTGGAGCACAGGGCCAAAGCAAAGGGCACTGGCCTGGGGGCTAGAGGTGGAGGCTGCAAGAAGAAACTAAGCCAAATAAAATGCTTTCCCAAGTGTATCATTGTTGCACTGGGGACCCCATGTCTAACTGTCGATTTAATATTATAATTTTTGTTCACCTTTATTCTGAGAAGCACTTTTTAGAAACTGTGCTTTTGACTGGAAAGATGTCAAAATTTGAGCTCTTAAAAGTAAAGTTTATGATGCACATAGACCTTTGTGTATATACTTGAGAAATTTTTCATCTGGATTTAGAAATTCCTATTAGAATATAAAGAAGCTTTCCTTTTCTGCTTTACAAATGAAAAAACTGAGGCTCAGAGAGGCCAAGCAACCTCTCCTTTCATTTGTAAATAGCGGGGTGGGGGAAACCCCACCTCAAGGCTCTGTTATGAGGACTGAATGAGATAATGTGTGTGAAACACTTAGTATAGTACTCGGTGTGCAGCAAGCGCTAAGTAACCGTAATGAGTATCGTAACTCTTTATTAACTAGGAATATTCGCCTTTGGGAAGTTTCCTGAAATAAACCAAACAGGCGCTGGCAAGAATTTAATTTTTTTCTTTCTAAATTTTGGGTGAACTTCATATCAGAGCCAAGGTCAAATAATATACTTTTTGTAATTCTAAAGAAAAGTCGTTAATGATGTAAGCAATTGATTTTTTTTTTAAAAAAAAAAAAGATGGGCAGTAAGTCTTCAGTACTAATTACTGTAAAGAAATAGAGATTTAATTTCTACCTCTCCGATTGGTTGAAACAGGACAAAATGTGGCCTTGCTTTTAATCTCTTCATAGCTAATATGTCAGTTGTTTAAGGTACTGTAACCTCCTTGAGGACAGGGATTATATCATAAATACCACAGGACTCCCAGGATTCTGGCATAGGGAATTTGAGGTAGCCAGCAGCGTGAGCTCTTTAGAAGAAAGGTGCTAAGTAAAGCCAAGGAATATTAAACTATTAAATGTAAAAATATGAAATGAAGCAAGTATAGTGTGGTAGTTAAGATCATAGACTCTGGAACGAGACTGAGTTCAAATCCCGGCTCCATCCCTTAGCAGATATGTGGTCTGTTTCCTCATCTATAAAACAGGGATGACAACACGGCCTCAGAGAATTATGGTGTAGATTAAGAGTTTTTAAGTAGAGAAAATGCTTACAACAGTGCCTGAAACAGTAGGTAGTATATGTTTGCTTTAAATCTTTTTTTTTCTTTTTGGTTAAATTTGGCTACAGTAAACCCTTAATGTACCTTTATACTCTGTTTCGTTCTGGAGTCTTTATATGTCAGTCTATAATGAGGTTATACACTTTAGAAGCTATTAGAAGACAGAAATTGTAGCTATGAATATCGTTTTAAAGTGACTAAGTTTCATAGAATATCACAGACTCATATATATAACAATAAACTTTAAAATCGATGTGGAGGAATATTCAAGAAATAGTGTTTTTTGCTTCTTTTTTGCTAGGGGAGGTCAGTTATTACTTTAACAGAAAATTAAAGGGTGAATTTTGGAGAGGCCTTTGCTGACTGTTCTTAATCTTTCCTTTTGGTAGAAGGTCTTACATTAATGAGAAAGGGTAAATATATGAAGCAGTGGTTAACTGTGTGGCTTTTGGAGTCAGACTGCTTCAATCCTGGTTCTGACAGGTATTTGCCTATATATAGGCAAAGTCCTTGGATAAGTCACTTAATCTCTTCCACCTTCAGTTTCCCCATGTGTAAAACACCCATGAGAGTGTTGTGAGGATTAAACAGGGTAACGCATATAAAGTGTTTGGCACAAACGTATGGTCTGGCACACAGTAAGTGCTCCATTTCCTTTAGCTATTATTTAAGAGTAATGCTCTGTAATACCCTGGCCTTGATTCTGAGACACCTAGTATCACATTTTAATGTTTCTGAAACAAAGACTGGTGTTATAACCACTGTCCTTGCTAATGATTTTATTTTTTCCCGGAAATGCTGTTACCAAATCAGTGGTGTGTCTTCTAATTAATGGCATGATGGAAGAGAGAAATATAGTAGGCATAAGCAGATTTAACATTTATGTCTTTTGTTCTTCTGGCTGAACAAAAGCCCTACGACTAGGGACAAAAATAACAGGTCATCTCAAACTGGTAGGAGGGGTGGAGACACGAAACAGCCCGGTCCAACAACTTCGGGTGGTGACTGGGAACCAGGAGGGCTATCTTGGCTGCAGAGCCCCCACGTTCACCCGAGGAGCGAGGGGTCCTGACCACGCACCAGGCTCCCCAGCCCAGTGTTTCAGCACTGGGAAGAGAAGTCCCCACAACCTCTAGCTGTGAAAAACAGATGAGGTTGTGGTCGAGTGAGACAGAAGGCTAAGAGTGTCACACACATTCCTCTTAAAGAGCCCGCTGCAGCCTTACGTGCTGATGGACTAGCTCGCTCTGAGCTCCAGTGCAGCTGCTAGAGGGGCATCAGGGACGTACAGGGAGTGAGTTGTCGGCCTTCAGGTTGAGGGCTGGAGGGGCAGATTTCTCCCCAACCGAAATGCTGGATGTATCCATTGTTCCTATGTTGAACCATCCCTACTCCCAGCCTGGTGCCGCCATACCCGAGTCACCATCAACCTAGATAACACAGGTCCCACTGCCCAGGTGATTCCCTGAGACCCTGCTCCTCCCAAATTGTGAGCCCACCCAAGCTGCTTCCAGTGACTTATTCCATACGAAATGGGTTGTCTTGGCTCCTGCTATGGACTTTCCTAAAATCTCTCAAAGGATCATAAAACCCAAGGAAACAGCGTCTGGCCTCAGTGTGCCTATACCTTTTGCTGAGCAGCCCCAAGCAGTGGCAGTTGGCCTCATTTTCTGCCTTGGCCCTTTGAGGTGCCTATAAACCCAGCATGAATTGCAGCTATCTGTGGATTGCTTGGTGACTCTTACCAGGTGGCCCCAGAGGTGCCCAGGCTGTGGCTGAACTTGGCCCGCAGCTAGATCCCTGGGCTCCATAGCACAACCCCTACATAAAGCCACCCTACTAAGACCAAGAGACTCAGGAGCCCTACCTAATACATAGAAACAGACACGGGGAAGCAGCCAAAATGGGGAGACAAAGAAGAATGTCCCACATGAAAGAACAATGCTCCAGAAAAAGAACTCAACAAAATGGAGACAAGCAATCTA
>NW_011889257.1:851889-853188 GCF_000151845.1 Pteropus vampyrus
GGAAGCAGCCAAAATGGGGAGACAAAGAAGAATGTCCCACATGAAAGAACAATGCTCCAGAAAAAGAACTCAACAAAATGGAGACAAGCAATCTACCAGATGCAGAGTTCAAAACACTGGTTATAAGGATGCTCAATGAACTTAGGGCATGAGTAGATGAACTCAGTGAGAACTTTAATAAAGAGACAGAAAACATAAAAGTGGAGATGGAAAACATAATAGAGAACCAGTCAGAAATGGAGAATAAAATATCTGAGATGAAGAGTACATTAGAGGGAATTAACAGAGCTGATGAAATGGAGAAGCGAATCAGTGACACAGAAGATGGGAAAGCAGAGGACACCAAACAAGAACAGCAACAAGAAAAAAGAACCCAAAGAAATGATAGTTTAAGGAGCCTCTGGGATAACGTCAACCGTAACAACATTTGCATCATAGGAGTACCACAAGGAAAAGAGAGACAGCAAGGAATTGAAAACCTATCTGAAGAAATGATGACTGAAAACTTCCCTAACCTGGTGAAGGAAAGAGACATATATCCCCAGGAAGCACAGAGAATCCAAACAAGATGAACCCAAAGAGGCCCACACCAAGATACATAATAATTAAAATACCAAAAGTTAAATACAAAGAGAGAATCTTAAAAGCAGCAAGAGAAAAGCAATCAGTTATCTACAAGGGAGCTCCCATAAGACTGGCAGCCAATGTCTCAACAGAAACTTTGCAGGCCAGAAGGGCTTGGCACAAAATATTCAAAGTGATGAAAACCCGGGACATCAACCAAGATTACTCTATCTAGCAAAGCTATCACTTAGAATTGAAGGACAGATAAAAAGCTTCCCAGACAAGAAAAACTAAAGGAGTTCATCACCACCAAGCCAATATTACAGGAAATGTTGGAGGGACTTCTTTAAGAAGAAAAGAATATGTATTAAAAATATGAAAAGAATGGCAGTAACTACATATCTATCAACAAGTACTATAAATGAAAAAGAATTAAATGCTCCAATCAAAAGATAGGGTGGCTGAATGGATAAGTAAACAAGACCCTCGCATATGCTGCCTACAAGAGACTCACTTCAGATTAAAAGACACACACGGACAGAAAGTAAAGAGATGGAAAAAGGTATTTCATGATGGACCTAGAGGGTATTGTACTGAGTGGAGTAAGTAAGAGAAAGACAAATGTCACACGAGTTCATGTACATGTAGAATCTACAGAACAAAACAAAGAAACAAACTCATAGGTACAGAGAACATTTTGAGGGTTACCAAATGGGAGGGGTGTTTGGGGGGGGG
>NW_011889257.1:855593-859742 GCF_000151845.1 Pteropus vampyrus
GAACATAGTGGTGTGCGTTATCTTTTCAAATTGGTGTTTTCGTTTTTTTCGGATAAATGCCCAAAAGTGGAATTGCTGGGTCATAATAGCTGTATTTTTGATTTTTTGTCATCGCCCCTTTAAAAAATTGTCCTCAGGCTCCTGGAATAGGCTTCGTCTCACCCTCAACAGATTTAGATCCTATTCCGCTGTTTGTTTTCCTGTTTTACCTTCTATGCTCTATCACTCTATCTGGGGTTTGAACAGAAAGTTCCAGGATCCACAACGAACTATTCTCCAGTTCCTTAAGTCTACGTTATGCTTGCATCTTATTTGATTCCTTGGCAGCTTTCGCTGACATGCAAAAGTGTCTTTTTTCTTCTGCATTCCTCCCGGCTCTCATTGTTCTGTAATCCTCAATGACTATAACAGAAATGCTTCAATTTAAGCTCTAGGTCTGTTTCTCTCGAATCATTTGTCTCTATCCACCAATCTCACTGAGTCACCGCCACCTTGGATTGGATATACACACCATCGTGCTCAACTATTCAGATGCAGATAATCCACATCCTAGTTTTTCCTCTTTCCTGCCTTAGGCCACTTCACTTCTCAGCAGTTTTTCAAAATGAGAAAACGTAATACACTTTCACACTTTCCTGAAATACTGTACTGGAATATAGTAGGTATTCGATAAACACGGTTACGATACTGAGTAAATAAAGAATGAAATCAGTCAAATGTTTCTGATGGCAACACTCTAAAAGTTTACGGTGATGGGAAGCACAGATGATTGGTTAAAAATTCAAGTTCTTGTTATCCGTGAATATCATCTGTCCAGGTGAAGGGTTTTTAAACATTTTCTTAATTTATAGATCAACTTCAATAGAGCGACCTCATAAATGAAAAAGAAGTGGAAATACTCAAGGGATGTCTTTGGATAAGGTCTGGGACCTCGCCCATAGAATGTAGCTTGGAACGATTTTTAATGCTAGAACGATGGCATGAAGTATATCCAGAATGTAGGAGTTAGAGCCCTGTGTTGTCCAAATAGGCATGTTAGTTTCGTGAAGAAAGGAAACGGGTAAATTGGTACATCATCAGCTGAAGATGAGGATGTGAATTTGCTAAGCCTAATATGAAACGGCACCTAATCACAACCATTATAAGATAAAAAGAAAATATCTGTATTAGAATACTGTTCCCCTTTAGAGATAGCATAGGTAGGCAGAAGCTGTTGGAGGCAGCTTGAGCCTTCAGTCATCCATGGGCCTGTAGGAGGTCCCACCCACCAATACGACTCCACCGGAATCTATTTTACCTTGCTCAGATACACTGTTTAACAGTTATGAATGTAAAATAACCTTAACCAGTAATGTTAAACCAGGAGAACAAAAGGAACATGATTGAAACTCACTTACATTCTTAATTATCATTACAAAAATTTAGAAATCTGTGTGTGTGTGTGTGTGTGATGTTTGTTTTTCAACGGGCATCTTTAATCGACAGACAGGAATACGTTTGAAAGGGGTTCCAGAATGCTGGCTAAGGTGAGAAAAACCAATCGAGACTGAGATTCTCTTGTTCTCTAAGATGCCAAGTTCCCGCATGATAAATAATAAAGCAAATAGATGTCTGCATTGCACAAGCAAATGTAGAGCTTTCCTGAACTCTGCCCTTGCCAAAAAAATCACATTGCTCCAAGATCCAGATTTTCCTATGCAAAACGCTGTCATGTTTTCAAGGCTTTACATTCTTATTTAAATGGTTAGAATTTCCATGAGTGGCCTAATACTCTGATGCCCAAATCTATTCCATCCATTTAAGCTAGGCTTTGGAAAGATCTGCCTTTGTGTTTACTTTAGCAATGAGAATATTAATGATTCGTTCCTTAAAAGAGATTTTTGTCATAGTTGGATACTTTCCCCTTGGTGTAGATTCCTTAGCTGGTGTAGAAGGCTTTGCAGGGATTCTCAACGACGCATCTATTTAAGTGTGCCCTGTTTTCAGCTTGGCAGCTTTGGGATTTACCTTATGCTGGACATGTACATGCATGTGTAATTCACTAATTCCTTATCTCAATTCTTCCCATTTGCCAGAATGATACTAGCATGGCAAAAACAGAGCCAAGAAAAACTGGTCTGTCTGCTCTTTGCCTTTTCTTTTTAGAGTGCATTAGAAATTACAGTGTTAGACACTTGTTTAATTAGAAACTAGGCTTGCTTGTATTCAAGACCTGGTCTTTCCTACTGAAAGCTTACCTAGGCCACTTTCTGCATTTAATAGGAAACCAAAGCATTCCACAGAGAGGTGTTAAAACAAACAGAACACAAACTAATGGACTTTTCTTGGAATAAAAGGCACAGCTCTGACTGTGTTTTCTATCAACTACTTCCACCTAAAAGAAAACAGTAATTTCCTGTTAAACTTTTTTTGAAAAGCTCTGACACTTAAGAAGTTATATATGGAAAAAATCAGAAAAATAGAAATCAAAAACCTGCCCAGGCTCTATACATCTAGGTCTCAGAGCATGACGGGAAGCTCTCTGACAATATACCTCACTAATGCTCTCTTCCCTTCTTTTTCAAATTATAGTTGACATACGACATTGTATTAGTTTCATGTGTATAACACAGGGATTAAACATTTATATACCTTACAATGTAATCACCATAGTAAGCCTAGTAGCCATCTGTCCTTGTACAAAGTTATTACGATATTGACTATATTCTCCGTGCTGTGCATCACACTCCCTGACTTAATAGCAGTTTGTACTTCTTTAATCTCCCTCACTTTTTTCGCCCATCTCCCCACACTCCACCCCTCTGGCCCATCAGTCAGTTCTCTGTGCTTATGAGCCTGTTTCAATTTTGTTTTGTTTGCTCGTTTGTTGTCAGATTCCACATATAAGCAAAGCCATGTGGCATCTGTCTTTCTCTGCCTCTTATTTCACTTAGCATAATACCCTCCAGATCCATCCACGTAGGCACAAATGGCAAGATTTCATTCCTTTTTATGGCTGAGTAGTTTTCTATTCTACATATACCACCTCTTCCTTATCCGTTCATCCATTGATGGACATCTAAGTTGCTCCCATGTCCTGGCTATTATTGTAAATAATACTGCAACGAACATAGTGGTGTGCGTTATCTTTTCAAATTGGTGTTTTCGTTTTTTTCGGATAAATGCCCAAAAGTGGAATTGCTGGGTCATAATAGCTGTATTTTTGATTTTTTGTCATCGCCCCTTTAAAAAATTGTCCTCAGGCTCCTGGAATAGGCTTCGTCTCACCCTCAACAGATTTAGATCCTATTCCGCTGTTTGTTTTCCTGTTTTACTTTCTATGCTCTATCACTCTATCTGGGGTTTGAACAGAAAGTTCCAGGATCCACAATGAACTATTCTCCAGTTCCTTAAGTCTACGTTATGCTTGCATCTTATTTGATTCCTTGGCAGCTTTCGCTGACATGCAAAAGTGTCTTTTTTCTTCTGCATTCCTCCCGGCTCTCATTGTTCTGTAATCCTCAATGACTATAACAGAAATGCTTCAATTTAAGCTCTAGGTCTGTTTCTCTCGAATCATTTGTCTCTATCCACCAATCTCACTGAGTCACCGCCACCTTGGATTGGATATACACACCATCGTGCTCAACTATTCAGATGCAGATAATCCACATCCTAGTTTTTCCTCTTTCCTGCCTTAGGCCACTTCACTTCTCAGCAGTTTTTCAAAATGAGAAAACGTAATACACTTTCACACTTTCCTGAAATACTGTACTGGAATATAGTAGGTATTCGATAAACACGGTTACGATACTGAGTAAATAAAGAATGAAATCAGTCAAATGTTTCTGATGGCAACACTCTAAAAGTTTACGGTGATGGGAAGCACAGATGATTGGTTAAAAATTCAAGTTCTTGTTATCCGTGAATATCATCTGTCCAGGTGAAGGGTTTTTAAACATTTTCTTAATTTATAGATCAACTTCAATAGAGCGACCTCATAAATGAAAAAGAAGTGGAAATACTCAAGGGATGTCTTTGGATAAGGTCTGGGACCTCGCCCATAGAATGTAGCTTGGAACGATTTTTAATGCTAGAACGATGGCATGAAGTATATCCAGAATGTAGGAGTTAGAGCCCTGTGTTGTCCAAATAGGCATGTTAGTTTCG
>NW_011889257.1:861632-863575 GCF_000151845.1 Pteropus vampyrus
ACTTCTAATGTTTTATAGTTTCACATCTAGACTTGTGATACATTTTGAGTTAAATTCTGTATAAGGTAAGAGCTTTAGGTCAAAGTTCATTTTTTTTCTGCATTTGGATGTCCAATTTTTCCAACATCACTTGTTAAAAAGACTACTCATTCTCCATTAAATTGCTTTGGCATCTCTGTCAAAAATCGGATGGTCGTGCTTCTGTAATTTTATTCTCTTTATTCCCTTCCACTGGTCTGGGTGTCTATCCTTTTGCCAATTCCACACTGTCTTGATTACTGTAGCCTTATGGTAAGTCTTAAATTTGGGTATTGATTCTTCCGGCTTTATTCTCTTAAATTATAAATTCAATTTCTTTAACAGATTATGGGACTACTGAGGTTATCTATTTCATCTTGGATGAATTTTTATAGTTTGCGATTTCTGAGCAACTGGTCCACTACCTCTAAGTTGTCAAATACGTGTTTACTTTCTTATCCTTTTAAAGTCTATGAAGGTCTAGCATTCTGGATATCGCTAGTTTGTATCTTTTCTCTTTTCGCCTTTGTCAGAATTGATAAGCCTCTAGCGAGGCTGACAAAGGTAAAAAGATAAATGATACAATATGCTTGGTATGATTTCAATTCTTTTAAATTCATTAAGGTTCCTTTTATGACTGAGAATACAGTGTATCTTGTTAAATGTTCCATGTGCACTTGACAAGAATGTGAATCTTGCTATTGTTGGGTGGAGTGTTCTATAAATATCAATTAGATCCAGTTGGCTGTCAGTTCTTCTATATCCTTGCTGATTTTCTGTCCAATATTTCTATCAATTACCGAGATTACCGAGAGAGGAGTGTTAAAGTTGCCAAGTATAATTATGGATTGTCTATTTCTCCTTTCAGTTCTGCCAGTTTTTGCTTCAGATATTTTGAAGCAGTGTTGTTAGGTGATTACACATTTTGGATTGTTATCTCTTCTTAGCGAATTAGCTCTTTTATCATTACGTAAAGTCCTTCTTTATCCCTAGTAATTTTCTTTGCTGTGAAGTCTAATTTTCTGTTATTAATATAGCGACTCTAACTTTCTTTTGATTAGTGTTTGCATGGTATACCTTTTGCCATTTTCTACTTTTAACCTACCTATATCATTATATTTGAAGTGAGATGCTTGAAGACATGTTATAGCTGCATCACTTTTAAAAATCCATTCTGATCATTTCTTTTAATTGGTTGTACAGTCATGCGTCACTTAATGATGAGGATATGTTCTGAGAAATGCGTCATCAGGTGATTTTATCATTCTGTGAACATCACAGAGTGCACTTACACAAACCTAGATGGTATGGTCTACTACACACCTAGGCCCTGTGGTCTAGCCTATTGCTCCTAGGCTACAAGCCTGTACAGCATGTTACTGTACTGAATACTGTAGGCAATTGTAGCACGATGGTATTTGTGTAGCTAAACATCTAAATATGGGAAAAGTATGGTAAAAATATGATATAAAAGATAAAAAATGGCACGCCTGTACTGGGGCAGTTATCATGAATGGAGCTTGCAGGAATGGAAGTTGCTCTGGGTGAGTGGGTGAGTGAGTGATGAGTGAACGAGAAGGCTTAGAACATTACTGTGCACTGCTGTAGACTTTATAAACACTGTCCCATAAGCCCGTCCCTTGCTTCCCTCTAACAGAGTCAAAATGGAACGTCAAAGCTGTCAACGCTGCTCCATGAACAGGGATATAGGCTGGAATGATTGGAAATATAGAGGAGAAACTGGCTGGGTGAGACCTAAGTCACCATAATAGTCAGTGACTGTCAGGAAGGAGTGAAAGGTGGCCTGAGGATCAGTACGAATAAGAAATCAAGATGGAGAGATAAAGGAACATCAGGGATTGTCATGGCAATGTGGTTTTGGCTACTGCAGGTTGGAGCAGTGGTCAGATTAAGGAAGCGTGTGG
>NW_011889257.1:865251-867751 GCF_000151845.1 Pteropus vampyrus
TTTTTGTTTTAGTTGGCAAGAGACTTCATTAGGTTTGGGGTGTGAGTTCCAACCTATTTTCTGTGGGCTGTGACTCTGATGTCAGCTCAGTTTTCAAAACTGTTGCAGCACTTTTTGAAGCTGTCTTATGTGTGTACCACCTAGTAGTCCATCTGGGTCTTGGGTGATGGTCTTTTCCTTCGGTTCCCAAAGTCTTTAGAACACTGATTAGGCTCAGGTCCTTTCCTTCCAGATTGGGGGATGAGCCCAGGAGGCCATGAACAACTGTATGTGGCCATCTCTGTCTGTGATCTCCCTGGTACCTTTCCGTTACCTGCCGCTAGCGCTTGTTCTCAGTCCTCTAGTCGGAAAGCTAGGCCTTTACTTACCTACTCACCTACCTACCTACCTACTTATGAGAGAGACAGAGAGAGACAGAGAGAGACAGAGAGTTTTCCCTTCCTTGGAGTTTTGGCTCTTGGTGACGCCCACTGCAGCTTCTGTCGTCACCCTTAGATCCCTCAGGGGATGAAGTATGAGAGAAAAAAGGAAAAGAAAAAACTTGGGGTCTTTCCACATTCTCTCTGGGGTGTCAGGAGTTCCTTTTGTTCCTTTGACTTCTCCAATCTATGTTCACAACTTTTAAGATCCGGATCAAAATATGTATCATCTAAAAAATCTTACTTTACTAACTCTGTTTTAAAAATCTTACTAACTCTATTTCACCCTATCTCCTCAGCACTGATTTATTAATTCTACAATATATTGTTAAAAATTTTGGTTTTGCTTTGGATATCTATGCTTCGTTCCTCACATCGAAGTTGTACCGGGGCTTCAAAACCCTTTTTACTTTGCGCATCCCACACGAGCATCCCGAAGACAGACAATAGTCAACAAATGTATTTGGTTGGCAGAGGTTCCATTCAGTCTTTGTAAAAATAAGAGTATCTTTGCACATTATGAGGATGAGGACAGAACTCTAAAGTAGGAGGAAAATAAGGTGCTAATTAATCATCAAGATAAAACAAGGTACAGCTGGTTCCACTATGATGCTTACTTTGAATATGAGAATTTATTCCAGTGCCGTTGCTATATCAGGGAACGATTTGAACATAATGTGAAATTTATGTTTGCTTCTGCAGGATTTGGTCTATAAGAAATACGAGGTGAATGCAGAAAACTGTACCCAGTTGTACCGAGTCACGTAGGAATACATAAAATGCAACACTCCTCAACACTGACCAGCTATCCAAGTTCTCTGAGTGCGATATGAGCTACACTCACCTCTGGTGTTTGTTTCAACTTTCCTTCCAATTTCAGATAACATTCCTTCCGCCACCCACCATGATTCGCAAGCTGCGGCCCTTCTGAGGTTCACTTCCTCGAGTAAACTTCATGTCTTTTTCAAGGTAAAGTGCCATATTTATTGTAGTAGTTACATATTTCTTAGCTATTTGAGACGTGCAAAATTATGCTGTTTTCCTTAGGTCCTATATTCTTGTTTATGTGGCACTGATAAAGTTTTTATGTGTTGTGCCCCAAACCTCCGTGCTTCCCCCATAAACCATTGGGCTGTTACTACGTGATTTTATATAACTTGCTCGTTTTTAGAAACACATGCATTACATTATAGGAGAATTGAGCGTAAATGGAGAGGAGGAATGGGAAGAATGGTGGAAACACAAGGTATAAGGATTAAAAACAAGGAACAGGATACGAAGCACACTCCCACTACTTTAATTTCAAGACTTGCCCGAGAAGATTTTCTTTGACCCGTTACCATCCAAAAAGAAGAGCGCGGCCTGACACCACTAAACTCGGGTCTGGTAGCTAATCAAACTGTAGACTAGTTTGCTCTCAAGATTCAACTTCAATTTAATGGTTCCAAGTAGAAGTGGCGTAGCTTCCTGAGACGGGTCTTCCTAACACCAAAGTATGACCTAAATAGACTGAATAGGGAGAGTATGAGAAGGCATCAAATCCTCTAGCTTCTAAGTAGAGGCACTGAGAAGAGATGCAAAAGAATGTCTTGTTTCCCCATCTCCACCTATTTTTACGCTATTGATCCCTCCGGTGCTAGCTCACGTCTCACCTCTGCTATGTAATACCTCTCATCTTTTGCTTCTCCAACCGCTAAAGCACACGTTTATACTAAAAATTAGTACAGGCATACCTTGTTTTATTGTGCTTTGCTTTATTGCACTTCACAGATGTTGCATTTTTCACGAGTTGAAGGCGAGACCCTCCGCCAGCAAAGAGATTACAACTCGCTTTATTGCGGTGGTCTGGAACCGAGCCCGCAACATCTCCGAGGTGTGCCTGTACAGTAGTTATTTATTTCTCACAAGTTCCCCTGTTACCCTTGCGGTTTATCTGCCATCTTCTTTTGCCTGGATTATAGCAGTCGAAGGCAGGCCACTTAAAGTCGAACCATGGCCCTCCTCTGCTCGGAACTCCCCAGTAGCTCCTCATCCCCCCTAGAAGTCAAAATCCTCACAGGTGCTCTACATGGCCCCCCATG
>NW_011889257.1:872751-880383 GCF_000151845.1 Pteropus vampyrus
GGCAGGGCCTGTGTCTATCTTCTGTTTATCCACCATGAGTGAATCAAAACTCCATACATTGTTTTCGATATTAAGTCGCCTCTTGTTTTCTTTAGGGCCATGGTTTAATAATTATTTTTGAAGTTCTAATTAGTTAACATTTACCAGCAAGTCATATCGCATTCCAAAATTTATTACTATGGCCCTGTCTTATCACTCCCATTCTTAGTCAAGACTCTTTGGCCAGGGTCATTACACAGCATCGTATATACTATCTCCTGGCAAATGACCAAAAACATACTAAAAATTATACGACCTCTCTCCTTACGCACGCAACTGGCTCCTGGGATAAAATGAGAAGCACACACATTCTTAAATATGCTGCTTAAAATATCAGATTTTCAAAGGAGACAGACCCCATGATTTCTCATTCCAGGGACCGAAATAGTTATGAAACCATGAGACCATCAGCATCCGATTAGCAATGTTGTGGTTTTCCCCTTGAGAGGAGCCCCTTGCAGAGAATGATAGACTAGAAGCAAAGATAATTAGCAAGTGGTAGAACAATCTTGTACAAAGGGTGCTGATTAAAATGGAGCCGTGTTCACGTGGAAGAAGGCACCTATCCACTAGCAGATGCATAAACGCACTTCGACATTTTAATCAATATTTTGGAGAAGATAAAAGAGGGAAGGCTAGTCACAGCATCAGATCTGTAGAAGACAAAAGGCCGGGCGCAGAGCAGAATCTGGATCCAAAAATCCACAATGGGACAGTGATGGGCTGAGCACAGCAAGGGGAGATTTCACAGGGTTCACTGGAAGGTCTCTTTCTCAGTGCTGGTTGGCCTGCGATAAATACCCAGTCTACTCTTTCTCTCCAGCAACAACAACAACAACAACAATCCTATTCTGTCCATGTGAATAATTTCTGGCCCATGAAATGTAAGCCAGGAGTATCGAGTGAAACTTCTAGGAAGGCTGGTCAAAGAACTGACTCGGCTGGGAGGCGCATCCCTTCAACTCTTCAGCTTTTTCTCTGTATTATATAGCCTCTGATGGCTTGAAGGAGTATATGCAGCCACCTTGCACCACACTGTGACCTTGAGGGTGGAAGCCTGGCACCGCCGATGATGGAGAAGGGTCAGGAGAAGCCTGTGCCCGTGATGACACTGCAGAGCCACTGCAACAATTCTAGACAGCCCGCAACTGGATTTGTCATACGATACAAAATTAACGTTTCTTGGATAGTGAATTAGACGTCTATTCTGTTTAAGCTGCTGCTACTTTTGGTATCCATTTCCTTCAGCTCAATACCATTCCTACCGGTTATGGGTTGAATTGCATCCCTAAGAAGGTATGTCGAAGTCCTAACTCCCGGGACCTGTGGATGTGGCCTTATTTGTAAACAGAAACTTGGCCGATAAAATCAGGTTAACATGAGATCATGTGGGATAAGGGTGGGCCCTTGATCCAACATGACTGGTATCCTAAGAAGAAAAGATATGGAGACACACGGAGAAGATGGCCATGTGACGACAGACACAGAGACCACAGTGATGCATCTACAGGGCAAGGAACGCCAAAGATTACCAGACACTAGAAAAAGAGGCAAGGAAGGATTCTCCCCGACAGATTTCAGAGGGAGAACGTCCTGCCAATACCTGAATTTGAGACTTCTAGCTAGCTTCGAGAACTGTGCAACGATAAATTTCTGTTGTTTTAAGCCACCTGGTTTGTGACACTTAGGTCTAGATAAACCACTTGGGTCTCAAAAAACCTGAAAAAGCATGGCCCAGAGGTTGTTGCATGTGCAAAAAAATCATTATGTGTTTTAGTATGCAGAAGGCTCAAAATGAACCAACACTGTGAATATGGATGCCAAGAAAGGTAATATAACCCAAAATAGACTTCACAGAAATTTACTACCTAGAAAAGCTGGCAGGGGCAAGTTTATTCTGCTCTGTATTAGTGCTAGTGAGACCACCTGAAGTGCTGCCTGCAGCTCTGGGCTTCGCGCTATCAGGTCACAAACGCTAGGCTGGGGTCATTATTCTGAAAATAGAGCACTAGAGAAATGGTTGAAGACCTCAGAATATTGGGACTAGCAGGGGAAAGCTCAGGAAGACAGCTACCTTCAAAGAACCAAAAGGCTCTCATAAAACAGGCAGAGAGTAGGTGCTGAAGAAGTGCTAAGTGAAGGCAGGAACAGAGGATCGGAGCAGTCCATTCAGCTGAATTAGGACCAATGAGCAAGCCACAGGACACAAATGTAAGTCAAATGTAAGACCTATCTAGCGAATGAAAAATGAGATAAACTTTAAAAGTATATTAAAAGAAGCAACCCAAATGGCCATCAATGAATGAACAGATAAACACAGGGTGGTATATCTATTCAATGGAGTATTATTTGGCCATAAAAAGGAATGAAGTGTTGACATGTGCTACGACCTGGATGAACCTCAGAAACACTATGCTGGGTGAAAGGAGCCAGACACAAAAGCTCACATATTGTCTGATTCTACATTTATATGAATTATCCAGAACGCGCAAATCCACAGAGACAGATGTAGATGAATGGTTTCCAGGGACTAGAAGAGGAAGGACGGGGAGTGATTGTTTAAGGGGCATGGGGATTCCTTTTGGAGTGATGAAAATGTTTTGAAACTAGATAGTGGTGGTGGTCGTACAACATTGTAAATGTACAAAATGCCACCGCACTATTCACCTGAAAATGGTTATTTTTATATTATATGACTTTCATCTCTAAAAAAAAAAGCATGAACATTTTTGAAAAAGAAGGCTAGCAACTGCTTTGTGGTAAGAGAAGCTGTATGTAGAATTTAGCAATCTCTGCATCAAAGAACAAGCACACTGAAATCACGACAGAGATCCCAAACACCCTTCGTGGTAGAGACCCACAGACTACTGGAGAGTAACCGATCACTAGATGTTTAAGACTTTCCATCATAGTTCTGAAGTTCTCCTCCTGCACAACTCATGATGGCTACCTTAAGAGAACACGATTATTTTCATGTTTTCATCTTATGCAGAAACAAGACACTCTCCCAGATAGCTTCACAAAATTCTCACTGTCCTTACCCTACTAATCAAATCAACAATTCATTCAGCCATAGCCACTTTGAAACTGTAACACATAACGATTTTAAGTTCATTATTTAACTTCTCCCCTAAAGGCCACAGTCCAGTATGGTACACGTGTTCTGTTATAAAAGATTTCAACAATTTTACAACTGAGGATAATGTGAGAAACACCAGAGGTATTCCAAATAGTACCAGAAGTCACTCTACTGCTTTCCTCCTAAGAGGCCTTCAAGACACTTCATTGAATATACAAGTGAATAAAGGGCTGTAACACGGACCCCCGTGGGGGGGTCCAATTTTGCAAACAGTTTCTGCCACAGCCCAGGGAGTCACACTTAGATGTTTTCTCATCTCTACGTCAAGAATGGAAATGTTAGTGAGAAAAAGTTGAACTCGGTTAAAAATCTTGGTTCCGTAATGAAAACAAAACAGAACACTTTATTTTTGGTGAATTACGTAACACAGAAGCCCTTGTGTGTTCAGATCACAGCCACAAAGATTTGGTCACTGCGAGAGGTCAAAACCATGTCCTTGAAATAAGAAGATATTAAAATATTAGTCTCTAACTTGGATAAGTCCTGTCTTCATCAGCAGTGTAGAAAAGGGCTCTATTCACTTAAGAAGTTACGCATACCTCGAAGTTTTTGCTCCTGTTTATTTGCACTTCCTATCCAGCAGAGAACATATTATTAATAATCGGCAATTTGTATACTATTAAATTCCCATAAATTTAAAAAAAAAAACTATGATAAAAAAAATGAAAAAAAAAAAAAAAAAGATATCTGAGAAGAGAGACATCTAAAACCCATCTTTCTTCTCATAACTCTGGCACCATGAGCCAGAAGAAGAGCCAGCTTTCGTACTCCAAGTCAATTCTGGAAAGTAGTCAAGCCAACTGCAACTCAGGACTAATTGAGTAGATTTATCTGTGAGAGGATGAGACTGGCACAGTAAGAGGCAAGTGCTGTACTACCAGATTTGAACAATGTACTTTAAGTCCCCGCTAGTCAAGCATTAGAAAAGCGTGGTGTTTTTGCCCAAACGGATATTTACAAATGCCTATTTTTGCCCAAAGATACCAATTTTATATAAGCTAAGAAATGTTGAACTAGCTTTATAAATAAGAAGATGTCCCGTTCATTGATATGTTCCTAGCAACTAGCAAAGTGCCTAAGATACGGGTGTTCAATAAATAATGCTTACATGAGCACTATATGATTGAGACACAGCATCCCAGAACTTATGAATCATCTAAGCAGAACTCTGCAAAATTAACACCTTGGAAAAAACCGTATGGTGATTATCATGGCCCTGTCCACACACCACTGATTCTGGAACTTCTTTGGAATCACAGCGGGTCCCTGAATAATGTTGTTTTGTTACAACATCGATGAGTTTCCGTAGGACCCTAATTCTTCTTTTTATTAACCTATGGTAAAACTGGTTTCATTACATGCTTTGCTTAAAGCTGCAGAGCCTACTGGCGATGTTAAGTGAGGACTTGCTGTATCTCTGGAAAGATGCAGCTTTTTCCTCCTACTAGGAAAGCCTAGGAACCTCATAAATATAATTAAGAAATTCCCCACTCATCACCAGCAACCCCAAGTGGACTGCAGAAGAATGGGCTCAGCCCCACTGTCAAGGTCCCTGTGAGGAGCAGCTAATAAAGGCAGTATCAGCAACCAGGATGCTGTGAACCTCCGGTTATTCCAGAGGGTCATGTTCTGAGCAGCAACATGACCTGAGGAACTAAGCTATGAAAGCTTCTCTCTCGAAAGAGTAGCTGATAACCTTGATTAAATGCCTGCCCACAATGCCACCATTTTGAGGACAAGGATATGAAGGGGGAAAAAAAAATTATTTCAAAATGCCTGTGTTGGTCCGTTCATTTAAAAAAGGATAATAAATGATCAAAGATAACCTGATGCATTAAGCCACTACCAGTAACATCGTCAGTGTTTACTGGAAGGTTACGGATCTACTAGCTATACGTTTTCCTTTTCCTTTCTCTCACCAAGAAGGCAATCATAAAACTGGCTGACTTTCTAAGAAGTAATTCAATTTTCATTGAACTTCACTTGATGAGGTAGATGTTAAAGGCTCAAAGGCAGCATGGATTCTTGAAGCAAGGTAATTCCCCTGGAGCCTACAACTGGATTGATGAGTCACACTAAACAGATATACTTTTGTTCTCTTTCTGCACCTGCTGATGCAAGTCCTGCGATTAGACTGACGTAAAAAAAAATTTGCTATGACAGCTAATTCTCGCTTTGAGCTCTGTATTTTTTAAAAAAATCTACATTCTACTCTGTTAATTATCAATGATCTACAAAATCAGATCTACAAGGGACATTTACATGTATCAAATTAGTTAAACGTAATGAATAATAATGTCCGAATGCCGCAAAGGTGGTGATAAAACCGGTCCACTCCTCAACTACCGGTTACAGTGTAAATGGGGATAACCCATTAAGAAAGCAATTTGGTATGAATCATGACCATATTGTATTTATGCACTTTGATGTGTACTGTCGGTAAGACTTTATTCTAAAGAAGTATTTCAAGTAACAAAAAAGAATTTAAGCGAGAAAATATTTATCACGGTAAAGAGATAGTGGAAAGCCTAAAATGCCCAATGAGAGGATGGTTAAATTTGCATTTAAAACTTTTGCTACCGAAAATTAAGTAGCAACTTAGATAGATGCTTGACAAAAAATAAGCACTGTGACTGAAACCATGTAAAACATACAAACGGCTATGCGAAAGAAAAAGAGAAGACACGACAATGGCGGTGGTAGCTGTTTGCAGTTTCTGACTTCTTGCTAAATTCTGTGATGATATGTTATCTTAAATATTTTCCTAAAACTAGCCTATGTATCAAGCCTTTTCTGTGGAAAGATCTGAAGTCAAAACCTATAGAACACTGCCTCTGTGTTTAAAAAAAAAAAATAAGTAAATAATTAATGGGTTTCCTATTCTCTCTTCTCACCAAAATCCTTACAGATCCTCGGGCCAGATCGATTTGGAAAAGTGAGGCACACTACAGTCCTGTTTGGTGAGGCGGACTGCACGTTATCATTGTGCGGGTTCTGAGACAATCTGCAGTAAGCCTGTTTGACTTTGGCTAGCCTGAGTTTGCTCGATGCACTCGATCACGAAACCCTCTTTGGACGGAAGACCTTCAAGCAGTCCTCTCCCCGCAGTTTGCGAAATGGTGCTTGGGCTGATGATGCTCAAAGGAGGCAACAGAGGGAAGGCAACTAAATTATCAGGGAGATGTTTCCAGACTGTGTGCTCCCCAGCTGGGAGGCACTAATGACAGTCTGCTGTATCCCTCAGGTGTATGTATTACGGTAGAGAAAAAGCTCGAGAACTACTGATCTATGCTGCTACTTAGAAATAATGAACTCCTATATAAAAAAATAAACCTTTAGAGTATTGGTTTGGGAGGCTTTCTGGCCTTTACAAAAGGGGTTCTTATCTGGTCCAAAGATAAGAGCAATTTTTACAAGGGAATGGTATCTCTTTTCTGTAATTATGAAGTGGTAGCCGAAGAAATCTGAGTAACCCATATGAGAACTTGTCAGTTTTCTTTTTTAGATATAAATATAGTATTGTTCATGACGTGAAAAAAGTAAAGCATATCTTTTTGAAGTTTGGATATCTTTTTTAAATGGGGGGTGGGGGTGGGTAGTAAGGTGTCACCACAGAGCAAATACCAAGTATCTACTTTGCAAAGCTAAGGAATGGGCAAGCGAAGACCCTCGGCCCCTTCTACACAGCTCTTTAGCGTTATGTGACCGTTACCTCTGGTCGAAGTGTAGCTTTCATGCAGACTTGGCAAAGAGGTCCATTTCGGGAGAACTGAAGCGGGAGGTGCCGAGTTCGATTTCTGCATGTTGGCTCCTCACAAATCAACCAGCCCTGGAGACGAGAAAGAGAACACTTCAGTCCTCTCGCCACCCTCAATACAAATAAAGACCCCTTTCGTTATCGAGATAGACTCAATTCATCCGCACCTTCTTTAGAGATTCTGAAATAGCTACATACCTTTATTTCCTGATATGTTAATTTGACCTATGCCGCAAACTTAAAAGTTAGGCAACTCATCAAGTTAAAAAAAAAAAAAATAATGAAAGATTACATGAGATATTACTCTGTTTTCTCAAAATACCACCCCACCCTGCATACCAAAAACAAAACAAAACAAAACAAAACAAAACAAAACCCTCAATAAGAACTTATATGATTACACACACAGTCTAAACCGAGAGGTTTTAGTACAGGCTGTCACCAAAGTAAAGAGTACACCACGTAGAAATGAATGAATTTCTCAACAGCTGAGCAGCTATTGGTTAATTGCTGCGATCGGTTTCTTTCTCTACGAAATGCGCACAACAGTACTTGCTTTGCAGGGCTGTGGTAGGGAGGTAATATGTTTAGAGTGCTTAGAACTATACTCGGCATAAGACAAACACATATAAATGTAAGCAACTTTGTCATGTAAAATTAAAACATTCTTTTACACATTTTCTATGGAGGCATAAAA
>NW_011889257.1:881203-907322 GCF_000151845.1 Pteropus vampyrus
TAAAGAGCAGTATATGTACAATTGTTGCTTAGTTACATTGGGGACCTTCGTCTGCCACCTCAACGTGGCCACGTGGCGTTAGTCCAAAACTGCGGGATGTCCCCACTCACTGCTGTGCGGAGTGACCTCATTCCTCAGAATAGGCTCTTCTTGGAAGCAGCTACAACCAAATTCGAGGGAAAGCACCCAAACTCAGTTCTTCCAGACCCACTTATGACTTTCGCACCCAGAGAAAGTACACTGTAGAATTTCTGACCAGAAGAAAATATGCTCTCTTTCAAAGAATATAAAATGCGTCTAGTCAGTGCAGTCACGGTAAGCTTCACTTCCACCTTCGGTCAATAGGCTGAACTATTTCAATATTTAATTTGAACTTTTCAGGGACAGGGTTCTCAAGGAGTCCTTATGAAATCTTTAATATATGCCCAGAATTATATTAAACATTGTGGGGACTAGGTAAAGGCCCCCCCCCCTCCAAGCACAGAGTTTCAGGAAATTACAATCTAAATGGGAAAACAAGGTCCACACACACAGAGACTAAAAGCGAGGCAGTATGGTTTGGCTTTGAGAACCAAGTTGTATGGTGCCAACTATAAGTGCTCAACGACACAGAGAAGGGATGGAGTCACGTGGATCCTACCTCTCTCAGACAAAGAACCACTACCACAGCAAAAGACCACGAACTAGAATAAAGAATCGGTGGTGCTGAGTCACCGGCAACTGTTTGTTCCAATTGCCAGGGCCTATTACCATTTTCTTGATTTAAGGACACATTTTTATTCACATTTTAACATTTCTGAAACTCAGATGCATTTACAATCGACATGTACATTTAATGACGTATTTATGTTTCCTTCAAAAAAGCTGTTAAGAGTGCAGCTCACGATCGATGGCCCCTCGGAAGTAAAGAAACAAGATACTTTGCTTTAGCCTGTTCTAGGCATAGGGGATACTGAGGGGGACGGTGGAGCAGACAGCAGCAGAGGGCATTCAATTGTAAATGCAGCCTATAAATATTAAAGGTGAGACTAGTTATTTCTGGAAGCAACCATTTAGGCATATTAATAAAGGCAACAGTAGAATTCAAGCAACCCACGTGTGAAAAGTACAGGACGAGATGACATATTCGTTTGGACCTGTTACATTATATATGCTATCTGAGGCTTTACACGCTTTGGAATATGTATCAGTTAACACTGCCAACCACGGTTATAATTATTCATTTCTAAACATAATTTTAAAAAGCAAGCAGACAGGTAACAACTATCGTGTTTTGAGACAATACGTTATTAAGCACTAAAATACAACCTGAAAGTTAAAACTATATATTTTTTTATTTTTAAAATATGATGCTCAATAAACTGAAGTTCTTTTCAGATGTTTTAGAAACTTGATTTCATCAATTTTCTACAACTTCACGACTCACACTAGGTGAGCTGCCAACCAGGGAGATGCTAAATTGTCACCTCACCTGTTTCTAAAGCAAATATCTAACTCTATCTCTGACAGAGTTACTAACTAAATGTCCTTTCAAATCATATAGAAAACAGATAATATAATTTGTCTAGACTTCCTACCAGTTATAATTAACATTAAAGAGGTCTTTTCTTCTTTGTCACCTCTCTATTCAGTACTTATTTGGGTTTGTTTGTACTTACTATCTGTTAATCTCCCTTTACAAATGACAACAATAACTAGTGTTATTATGCATGGAAATTAAACATGCTGATAACTGTGTGAAGGGAACTGGGGCTGAAAAAGATATTAGAAGCCTGTAACTCTTTATGCCTCTTGTTTTATTTTGATAATTAAGCTTCTGGTTATGGTGTATTTTAAACAAAACTCTTCTATGGGAGAAACGGACCCTAATCATATTCAATATATGCTTTGCTTCCATCCGATTTTGTTGGTACATTTTGGTTAACCCTTTGTTCCCCAACAAATAACTGACTGTGCTAAATCTACCTTTCAAAGAACATTTGTACTGTTAAAAATAAATATGCCAGGTCTTGGAAAATATTCCACGATGGAGTAAATCTTATACTGCAAGATCTCGCACTCAATTTTACTTCTCATGGGTGATAAAAACAAAGCAAATGAAAACGCTAGCATTGTACCCATTCGCTTTGAATTATCATTCATAAGGACAAAACTAGTTTTCATTTCCCATGTTGGGAAATAATGTCCGGCCCAAAGTTACGTGGCCAAGTCAATATAAGAAAAAAAGTAATGAAGTGTAGTTCTTTGGAGGTCCGATCTATGAAAAGGTTTGGGTTTTAATAAAAACCTCCAGAGCCACTCTAAGAATGTCTACCATCCAAATATGTCATTTTATTATGCAATGCTACACCTAAATGCCAAATTGCCATAACCAACAGACATAAGGTCATCAAGGTTTCAGATGGCTACCATAACCATGTTTATAAGCAGAGGGTTCAAAAGAGGTGAAGCCAGCCCATCCAACAGCAAAACAAACCTTTTCAAAAACATGCAAAGATCTATCTATCACCTGTTGTTTTAGTCTCAGCGTCAATAATTTCTTGCGATCATTGTGTACAAAGCTGTGTTAAATGCTGATTGGTTCTGATTGGTAAATTATATTTCTGAGGCCTCAACTAAAATGGTTTCCGTCTGCACATGCTAAAAAGAGATCGATTTCCACATGTATGTAACTGAGGCGTTCCTGGTAGTTGCCCTTAAACACGAACTGTTATTAATTGTGTACATTTGTATTTTTAGAAGGCTGCATGCACAGAAATCATCCAGACCTGGAAATGAGGTGCATAGGACGCACTCAAAAAAATATCTTTTGAACACAGTAGCCCCCCTTTATCCACGGTTTTGCTTTCTGTAGTTTGTTACCTGCGATCAACCGCAGTCTGAAAATGTTAAATGGAAAGTTCCTGAAATAAACAATGCACAAGTTTTAAATTACATGCTGTTCTGAGTAGCATGATGAAATCTTGCACAGTCCTGCTGCATCCTGCCCAGGACGTGAATCGTCCCTCCGTCCAGCATCTGTGGCTTGTAGAAGCTCTCCGCCCGTCAGTCAGTCGCTTAGTAGCCACCTCGGTTATCCAGTGACTGCTGCAGTTTTGCAGTGCTTCTGTTCGAGTCACCCTTACTTTACTTAATAATGCCACATTGACAAAACTTTTATTACAATATATTGTTATAACTGTTCCATTTTATTATTAGTTACTGTTGTTAATCTCTTACGGTGCCTAACTGATAAATTAAACTTTATCACAGGTATGTACGTATAAGAAAAAAACATAGCATAATAGGGTTTGGTACCATCTACAATTTCGGGTATCACTTGGGGTCTTGGAATATGTCCCCCATGGATAAGGGGGGACTCCTGTAAATGAATGAATACAAACGATAAAATAAAAGCACACAGGAGCAAATTTATGGAAGATCATAAGAAAAGGGTCTAAAACTTGCAGGAGAAACAAAAATTCACAGTACTTGTCATACACTTGAATCAAATATGTGGTGGGTCCGTCGTCTTCCATTTCCAGTCAGTCACCAAGTCTGTCCACTGGCCTTATCGCCAACCTCACCAAAGCCCAGGCCTCGGAGTCGATCTACTGCAACAGCCCCCGACCTGGTTTCCCTGACTCCATTCTCCCCCACATCCAATGCAAAGACTGGCCAGGTGTAGCTTCCTGAGGCCTCTCTACTCCCATCCCCCAACTGTACGCCTTCCATAGAGGATTAGGAACGCATGCTTTTGTCTGGCTTTCCAGTCTTTACAGCCTCATCCCATTCTTCCTTTCTCATCGTTTTCTTTCACAAACTCTTTGCCCCATCAGATTGATTTTCTCACTCTGCTCACCGTATTTTGCCTATCGCCAGCTCCTCGTCTTCGCTCATGCTGTAGAACCTCTGACTAAAACGCCCACTTCTTGAGCATCACTTCCATTCCTCTCCTGTGAAATTTTCCCACCCCCAGGGACTTCTCCCTGTATCCCAGCTGCCACTGAGCACACACTGCTTTGCACCGTCCCTGAACCATCTTATTTTACCTCCCTAACCGGATGGTCAGGACCCCAGGGTCAACCTGCTTTGGAACTGGTAGTCTCCTCCCCAGTCTCTAGCACAAAGGTCCCACACTCAATAAAGAAAACAGAATTGAGGTTATGAAAAAACACACTCGAGTGTGGTTTCTTCTCTCCCTGTTAATGGGTAATTTTCTGTAAGTCACCGGACTTCTCTCTGAGCCTCAGTCTCCTCGTCTATAAAACAGGAAGTGAAAGTAATAGCATCTATCCAGTTAGAGCTATTAAAAGGATCAAATAAGAAAGTCCACACACAGTTTAGTAAATGTAAAATATGATTATCCTACGTGTACCTCTAGTACTGGGGAACACCAGTGCTGGGCTACAGGTGAGAATGCACTATTAAAAATATACTGCTCAAACCCAGAAAGAGCCTGGTCCGTTTCTACCTGGTGTTAACTCCCAAATGGAGAATCACGATGATGAATAACAGGTAAGAATAGGTGGCGGCGCATCTAAATCTGATTACAAAATAATACAACTATGTAGTTAATATAAATGAAACATCCATGTTTTTCCTGATTTAAAAAAAAACAAACTATACTGGATTTGAAGTTACAGATGGCAGAATAGACAGTGAGGGAAGAGGAGGTGGTCTCTGCTTTATTTGGGGATTCACGGAGATTTTCAAGAGACAACACAACGCAGTAATGCAGTGACGTATGATTGCGTTTAAATTGTAATGGCTCTCCAGGAGTGTGGTGACAGGGTCGCAGGGCCTGGTCTGCTAGCATACGTGCTCTTACAGAGTTCATCGTATCATTACTATTATTCTATAATGGCTTTAACTAATGGCTCCTCTCCCCAAACTAGATGTACTTTGAGAACGCCAGACGCCCTTTTCACGTCAAACCATTTACAAATGTTCTGAGGTTCCCTTGCAAGTCACAGTTTTCTGTCACAGAATTATCCCCAGCATAAAATGGGTCTTCTTATAGATAGTGCACAGTGCACAGTATGGGCCCGCAGCTGCCTTTGAAGAATGACATGTTGTGATTTCGGATTTCCAGAAATATCAAAAAACAAATTGCTTTCTGACCCACATTTGCACCCAAAACTGGGAGAAATTTTTCCTAAGATCTCCAGGGGAGTTTTAACAAGAACATAATTTTACTTTTAAAGTTAAATCTTCCACACTGCAGCATGCTGGCATGTCAAAGAGTGATTATTAAGTCTCAGAGAGGTGCCAGGGTAGGAGATGAAAGAGCAAGTCAGGAAAAATACATAAACTATTCACCAAAGTTAATACGAAAATATTTTTAACAAAATTATAAAAAAAAAAAAAATGTGGAAAGTGCCCTGTCGGTCAATGTAAGAATTTTAAATATTATTAAAATTGATTTTCAAAGTAAGAAATCTCTTTAAATGAACAGTCACATGTCATTTCATCCAAGTTATTTGAAACTTATTGATCTTATCATTTGTGCAAGGACCAGACTCTGCCATCAGTTTGCTGAAAGGATAATGGAGCACTCCCAAACTGTTATGATAGGTTAGATGCAAACACTGGTCCTCATTTAAACACATAGAACAGCACTACAAGTGGACAAATTCCAACCTCGGCAATTGTGTATTACGTGATAAATTAGCAAGTTGCTCTGCTCTGCCTCACATCAAATCCATAGCCTTGTTATTTTAATTTACAATCAGAGGTTGAGTATCAGAAGATGTACCTGAGGGACATTAAAGAGCCCCATGCAAGCCATCTTCTGCTATACTGTGAGAAGAGAAAGCCAACAATTACCAGCAATTTTATTTTACCACTGTAGGACAATACTAGAACAGTTAAAATTGTCTCCAAGTAAGCAACTGGGGGAAATATACTTAAAATGACTTCGTATGGAAAATTACGTTGGGGCAGGGGGAGTTCAATGGCGAACATGTATCTTTCTGTATGGGCAGCTAAAAATCTCTTAGTATATTCAAGCCTATTCTATAAAATACTCTCCCTATTCATCCAACTCAAAAGCAAGCTACATTCTTAGGCTATAATAGGTCACAACTAAGTACACAGTACCTTGCTTCAGGAATAATTTTGCTTTGTCTGTCAACTGTCAACAAAGCACAAAGAGCTCATGCAACCCAGCCATGTACTGTGGATGTTAGAGCTCTAACAAAATACAAATAATAAGAATACAAGATTTGTGAGCTGCCCTGCTTTCACTTTATAGGAGAAACTGAAAGCATTTTCCTCTCCACATTCCATTAATCTCTATTGTATTACAAATCTTTTTATAAAAGTCTTTTTTTCCTATGTGAAGCTACAAGTGACTTGGGGATGTAATATTCCAACCGCGATGAATGTCCGACTTCCCAACATGAATGGTTATAAATAGATGTGCCAGTTAAGGCATATAGTCGTTTCAACAAGGAAAAGGAAGAAAGAATCAAATGGAATGAGATGGTAAAATGGCTACTCTGGTGCTTATATAAATATTTTAGTGACGAAGCCTCGAAGAAAAATTGTTCATTACTTCCACCACCGCTCCTGCCTTTTAAGTCTTCTCACTCTTGAAAAAACATCACCTTCGCTACGCAGACATGCTAAAAAATAAACTTCAAAAGTAAACTCAAGGTTTAGTTTCATCGATATGTACCCAGGAGAGAAAAAAAAAAAAAAAAAAAAGACTGGAAGGAAATACTCTAAAATGCCATCGCTGGTTACCTCTAGGTGGTTTTTTCTGTTTCTGTATTTTCTAAATTTTCCACAACAAGTGGATATTGTTTTTATAATGAGAAAACTTATTAATGAGGGAAGAGACCGTTTTGACAAGAGCTTTCAATATAATTGAAGCACTGATACCTCGGAAAAATATCTTGAGCTAGATTATGTATTTGGTTGTGACCAAGATGAATTTTCAGCGAACATATTTAAGAAAAAAAAAGGCATATAAAAAGTTTTTTCTTTAAAACATTTTATACTAGGTCAGAAATTTCAAAAATAGGTCAATTTAAGCACATAAGCAGTTCTCAAGTAGAAAGTGACATGTATTAGAGTAATTTATTAAATTAAGCCACTCACTGAAATCCACACAGCCTTCTATGGAATATGATTTGAACACTTTTCTTTACGATGCTGGATCTCTGAAAGTAGGTAATAAATCGGTTTTAAAGAAAGGTGCTTTGTTCCCCATGCCCCTTTCCTTGCTTTTATTCAGTGTACACATGGATCAGCTCATGTCCAGGGTAGGAATCAAATTTTTAAAAAATTCGAGCAGGAGGACATGCTAGAACCTTACTGCGAGCAGAGTCTCTTTTCTTTGCTCAAGTCCAGCTAAAAGTAATTTTTATCGTTTGTTTGCAGGCTAGAATTTATTGGTATGGTTTAATGTGCTATGCCTTTGGGTACCGAACAACAAATGTTAAAACTGAACTATATATGCAATTGCCTCAAAGGGTATCTTAAAATCAGAATGGAGTTCAAACCATCACCAGGCAATGTTTGTTCATTTAAGTTTAATTATTTTCTCCTTGAGAATGGTACTAATGAAACTGAATATCTTTCATGGTTTCGAAGGGCTGTTTGAATAGTCTGTAAACAGAACTAAGGGTAGACAAGAGATCTAGCTGAGCCAGGGGGTTGCTAGGTGATACAGAATGTAAACTCACAAACTTGTTAAGGTTTGCTTTGCTTTCATGCCACTTTCACACACTCTCAAAAGTTTTGAGAATTGATTTTTCAGGTGGCCATTAAAAAAAGAAGAGATGCCCCTCCCTCTGAAATTCATTCCCCCCAGATGCTCTGCCAGATTCAGAAGAGAAGAAATCCATCTGACCTTTGGCTGTAACCTGGGAGACTTTGGTTTTACACAAACATAGGATCATGTATTTTATGAATGCCTATAATTAAAAAAACAAATCCACGAAGGTGAATTTTTGAATTTCGAAAAGACATTTCTAGTCTTTTTCTTATTCAACTTGGAATAAAATTAAGATTTCCTTCCAGAAAAAAAAAAAAAATGTGATCACAGCTTAGAGGATCTGGGACACAAAAACCAAAACCCCATGGCAAATACCTTCACACAGATTATCTTGGTGACAAGCATTTCGGTTTAGCCACCCGCGACTCTCTCCTGGCCTACACCAACTCCGACTGCCTGTGAGGCTTCTCCCTTCCGCCCCCTCCCCCAAGCTCTTTTTTAAGTAGCTGATCAGAGATTGTCCAGTAAGAGCACTTTATTAGATCATCAGCCAGAGGGGTTCACAAGTACTGAGAGCAATGGGCTCAAATGCGGCACATCAGTTTAATAGACCAGGGGCTACTAGTAAACTGCACATACTGCTGAGAACTTTCCATGCACTGAACTCTTGAAAAAGCACCGTCTCTCCAGCTTAAATGCAGCTGCCTCTTTCAATGCCGCAAATGGGTAAATTTGACAAAAAAGCCACCATTAAGACTACATGAAAGGCTCAAGACAACATCCTTTCAATGCTTTGTACTTCAGTAATCAGATGTACTTACTCACCCCCTCCCCCAAACCCGATCAAGAACTATTTCTGAATGGTAGGAAATAATTCCACTTTGTACATCTTTTAGTTAATCAAGACTTTCTATTCAGCAATTTGACCTTTTGTTCAAAACAGGATTATCAGTTTTTTCGCCAGTTACCAAGGGCGACTCGCATGGTGAACATAATTGCAATAATTTGCAAAACACCATGGCAACCCACATTACAACTAGGTAAATACTGGGCTTTTGTGCTACATTGTTATTTTCAGAGATGCTGAAGTCAAAGAACGAATGACAAATGAACACAAAATTTATATTTGCTTTGTCTCAAAAGAGAAGAAAATTGATAACAAGAATTGGGGGGAAACCGACTACAGCTGTAATTTCTAACTTGATTAATTAGGATGGTAACAGTCCTTAACAGTATATTCAACAAACAGCCCTGACTTCGTCTCTCCACCCACCTCTCTCTATAGCACTACCACTGCCTCCCCCAACCCAGACAAATTTTTTCAGCTTGGAGAACAAACGTCCCCCATTTGCTCTTTTCTTCAACTTAATGGAATCCTTAATTGCAGAATATTGTTCTCCTGCTCTTCACGGCAGTGAAAACGAGAGAAAGGAGAGTGCCAGGGCAGACGGGGAGCTACAGTCATTTTCCCCCTGCCTCCTCTGGACACCCCAGGCCCAATGATGAGGCGGCATTTTTCTGGTCTCAGCAGCTGTGTCGTAGCAGACAATAAAGTAAAAACTATTTAGCTTTGCAGAAAAGCCACTTCTTTCCTCTTGGCAACACAAGGTAAGTCTACACGCCGAGATGAAGTTTCGTAATTTAAATGCCAGAGCATAAGATGAGAAAAGTAATGTTAATTTAAAAAAAATACATGTAACCACTATGCTGTACACCTGAAACTAATACAATATTGAATGTCAACTGCAATTGAAAAATAAAAATAGAAAAGGGAAAAATACAGTTTTTCTGTAAAAAATTATTAGCTGTAGTTCTGGCCAAAAAGCTGTTGAAATGCATATGTTTGCTATTTGAGGAAGATGTTCAACAATATCACCAATCTGCTGAAAACCACTTTATACTCAGAGAGAGCCCAATTCACAGAACAGTCTAAAAATGTAAACTCAGTACTCAGAAATTAATACAAAAACCAAAATCGTATTTTTAGTAGAAAACCGCGGTCTCAAAAATAGTACTATGCTCTTTCCAATAATAACTGTAATATTAAAAAAGTTACGTCAGAATTGTTTTACTCAGGTATGAAAGGCAGGTTCTATTTTATAGTAAAGGAGCAGTTTTTTCTAAGAGGCACAAATTCTGTTCTACTGCCTAGCTTTTTGGAAATTCTCAAGATTGACTTTCCCATGTAAAATGTAATGTTTCAGGGGGAGAAAAAAAAAAAACACAGACAGAAAGGGCTTGCAGAAGTTATACTGCCGAGATCTGGAAGAATAAGAAGCTCCAGATGCACAGTCAACATAGCCCAGCCTGCTTCCGTCCGATTGCTTGATAACAACGCAGAGCGAAAGGAGTTTCTTCAGTGATCTGCATATTTCCGCTAACTTTTGAAAAATCAGATGAACCTGATACTATAATGGGTCCGTTCTTATTTTGTCAGGGCTCAAAACTCCCAGACAGATCTCGAAGAGTCAGCTTAGAGAAATCACAATACAACATTCTTCAGAACATGCCTCCGAAATTAGAGAGACTGTGATGTCTCCGGAGGAGTAGAAATCAAAATGTGACACATTAACTCCTTCTCAGTCAGTGCCGACCTCTTTACACTTGGAAAATATATTTTCTTTTCTGGCGTACTTCATTCCGAATTTACCATACCTGTATTAAGTATACTCTTATCAAAAGTCCAAATGTTGAAAAGGAGATGTGTCCTTTACTGCCAAATGATAACGGGCTGAATGAGCCTTCCGTACTTTTCGATCAAATAGACTTGAGAATAAATCATAAAGTGGGCATAGAACCCCCATGACACTCGGACTTTTTAAAGAAACTCTTATATATAAATGAAACATTTTGTAATCTATCTGAAATGACTTCACTTACAACATTTCACCAAGTATACTTGTTCCCTCCTGCCTCAACCTTTTGTGGCTTCTGTTCCACTGTTTTGTTATCTTTTCTCGCCCCCCCCTCCTTTTTTTTAAAGCCAACTGGATAGGATGTTTCTTGACTTCTATTTGTGAACTGCAACATCCGACCCTCTGTAACGTCAATAAATTATCCAAACCCCCGAATCAGGAATGGCAAATATCTAGCAGGCGGACTGCACTTCATTTCCAACTCCACGCCCATGGCCCCATATAGGATGAGAGCTGGCACTCGACATGAAACGCACTCGCTGTCCCTGCCCCAATCCCTCCTGCTCTAGGATTCCCAACTCTGGCTTCATGCTGGAATCACTGGGGGAATGTTCCAACACAGATTGCTGGGCACCACTCCAGAGTTTCTGAATCAATGGGTCTCAGGGTAGGGCCCGAGAATCTGCATCGCTAACAGGTTCTCGGGTGATACTGCCACTGGTCTGGGGACCACGTTTTGAGAACCACTGGTCTGACGTACAGAGTGGGCACTGAGATTTTAAAAAGCAAACCAAGTGATTCCGATGTGCGGCCACAGTTGAGATCCACCTCCATATTCTCCTCCTCCCGTCTTGTTCAGAGAAAACTACTGGTTGCTATCTTCTGAAGAACGAACTTTACCAACAGAATTGTTCTAAACCAACTCTCTCTCAACTCTTTCTCATTCGATATTTACTCTTTCTTTAGATATTGTTGGTGCGGTTCTCTTTTACTCTTTTCAAGTTCTCCATGCAGGGTTAGAAGCAGCAAATCTTCAAACCTGACTTAATTCTATTAAAACAACTGACCAGTTCCTAAATGGTTTACATCACGTATACGTATGCAGCTCAGTAACATTCTTCCTTTAAACGAACCAATAAGCAAAGAACGATAACAGCATAGTCCCTACAATATGAAGTACGCTTCTCTTAGGAGCACAGACTTGTACGAGTGAGTGCTGGGGGAAACAGTGTCTATGAAAGCACACACAACTACATTTTGGACTTTGACAATATGAAATAATGTATTTGAACTCTTAAATTTTAAAGTCTGAAGAGACGTTAGAGCTCTAATCTAATCTTTCCTATTCTGAGAAAAATGAAGCCCAGGGAAAAGTATATTTCTCGTGTACTCTCACAGCAATTAGCCGTAGGGTCACCGGGGTCTCTGAACTTCTAGTTCGGTACTCTTTACACTCTACACCTACTCTGCTTAATGCACAAGCCAGTACCTGTGTGTGGTTGTTGAACACTTGGAACGTGGCTAGTGCAAATTGAGACGAGTCGTAAGTGTGAAATACACAGCAATTTCAAAGATTCAGTCCAAAGAATATAAAATATCTTACTGATATTTTTAATATCTATTATAGATTGAAATACTTTGGATATAACGGGTTAAGTAAAATTTATTGTAATATTACGAATAACTATGTCTCCCTTTGTTTTTAAAAATACAAATGGAAATGTATCATATATGGCTCTAAATCTTGCTTTTTTCCCTTAACAGTAGAGAAAAATTATATCCTATCAGGATATAGAGATCTGCAATACTCTTTTTAATGGCTGCACAGAATTCTATTTCATGATTATAATAATTCAACGGATTCTCTTCTGATCGACAATTAGGTTGTTTTTCATCTCTTACTATTACTAGTAATGCTGCAGTGAATATCCTGGACAGTACCTTTGACAGCATCTGCAAGTTCTGTACATCTGGAAGGAGATACCCAAATTGGAATCGCTGAGCCATATAGCATGTTCATTTAAAAATTTGACAGCATCGCCAAATTGTGGTCCAAAGAAGGCATGCCAGTTTTCACACCCACCCACGGGGTATATGAGTACTCCCTTCCCCACACCTTTGCCTACACTACCCATTTTCTAACTTAAGGACCTTTGTCATTCTGATAGGTGAAAATTGGTATTGATTTGGACTTTGTAACTTAAGAGTGAGCTCGGACATCTTCACCTGTTTATAAGCCATTTGCATTTCTTCATAAATTGCCTGTCCTTGTTCTTTATCCATTTTTCTACTAGGTTATGGTCTTTTTCTCCTTGATTTGCAAGAACACTTTATATGTGAAGTAAATTAGCCCTTTTTGCTACATGGGTTGCAAATATTTTCCTCGGTTCACGATTTCTCTTTTAACTTTATGGTGTATGTGTGTGTGTATGTGTAATTTTACCCTGCAGAAATTTTTAGTTTTAGTTTTAAATTTGTCATCAAATGTTTCATTATTTTAATAACTGGTAGGTCATCTTTGTGGAAATTTTCCTGTGAATTTTTTTAAAAATTCAGGAAACTTTAAACTTACAGATAAACCCAGAGAATAATCCAAAAATGTTGAACAGTCCTAGCCAAGAAATAGGACATACTTTTCCATTTATTCAACTCTTCTTTTAAGTCCTTCAGTAAAGTTTTCTTTACTGAAAAGTCCTTCATTTTAAAGTTTTCTTCATATATATACCCAGCACACCCATTAAGTTTATTTCTAGGAATTTAATCTTCTTACTTATTACTGCAAATTGTATTTAGCTCTTTCATTTTATTTTTTAACTGGTAGTCGTTGGTGCTGATCAAAGCTACTGATTTTTTAATATTAATTTTGCAACTAGTCACCTTATTTAAATTCTTTTTGTCTGTGACAGTTTTTTGGTTGACTCCATTCGGTTTTCCAGTTTTACGGGGATCTGTAAATAATAATTTCACTCTTCCCCTTCCAATTTTCAATATTTCTTTTTCTTGTCTAATTACAATAGCTAATACTTCCAAAACTTGGTATTTATCAACATTTTCAATGGGCTGCCTCTAGCATCGGATTTCCCAAGAATCTAGGGCTGTGGACCCAAGAACTAAGCCACCAAAGGATCTCTGCAACTGACGAAATGTAATTACATTAAGGTTATTACAGACCTTCGGTTCAAAATGCCAAAAATCAACTCTAGGGCTAAAATTAATTTAAGGCTATTAAATGGTTGACTAAATACAATAAATGGTTCCTTTTATATTGGGAGAATTAGTCCTACTGAAAGGGCCCTTCTCTAACATGGTCTTTCTGAATCGCTTGTCTTGGCTCTGCCTCTAAAACATACATGAGGCTGAAGAGATCTCGACTCTGGGGGGCCTCGGTCTCTTCTTTCAAAAAGAAGGGTGTTGTAGCAGGCCAGATGGTTGTAAGGTCTGTTCTGGCACAAGAATCCTCTAACTCTAGGACGTAATTTTTAAAAACAATCATGAGGTTCCCCATAAGCCTACATGAGTTATCCATAACCGAGGTCAGGAAAATATTTCAGTGATGTTCCTATCACTGAAAGCACTTCCTCTTAATGAAATCTCATTACCCTACCATCATTAAGTTAGGAGTTCACGTCAGTGCTGTTTTCATTCAACTGCTCCTGCCTGAGTAGTACACCTCGGTGAATGTCTAGAGTAGTAGTTTCCAAAGTGTGGTCCCGGACCAGAAGCATCAGCATCACCTGGGACCATGTTAGAGATGTAAATTCTCAGGCCCCAGCACAGATCTAGAATCAGACACTCTGGAGGTGGCACCTAGCAGTCCATATTTTAGCAAGTCCTCCACGGTGTGGCTATTATACGTGGGCATGTACAAATAAGGTTTAGTAAGTAAAAACTATGAAGCTAAATGGCACACTCTATCGAGTCGTAAAACATATAGAAGACAGGCTGAGGAAGAGTGCTAGAAGGCCAGAAAAAAGGCTGTTATGTTCAGCTGCTGATCCTGACATTTGCCCATTATGCTACCCCTCTCAGAGCCCCAAACAACTTATGCCCTCCTGACTACTTATATTACGCAGGATTTGAACAGATATTCCCACGGGCCTATAATTTCTAAATTGGAAGAAGTATAATGAAAGAGTCCCTGAAGAAAATACCATCTACCTTAGCAGGTGTTTTCATGTGTAAATGAAACGGGTTCAAAAAAAGGTCTTTAGACTCAGCTCCCCAGCTCTCCTGGACTTGCTCCGAATCTTCTAACTAACCTCCCGAATCTATTTTCATGCCTCGCCCATCTGCAGCAAGCCTGACATGCCTCCCGTGGATGCTGAGTTGATCTCGGGCATGCCTGTCCATTCACTAGTCCACTGCCCTACTTCTGATTCCACTCTGGGGCTTAGGAGATGCTGATGGGAAAAGATTCTCTTTGGTTCCTCATCCGATGTTTTATATAATAAAACTAAAAAAATTTGACTTTGCTGCATAAGTACAGTCACTGAGTTTTCCTCCAGGAAAGCAGAAAATGGGATTGGAGTAGGTCATTAATTCACTAAGAAGAGAGAAGTCTCTACCTAATCAACTCTCCTTCCCTGGGGACATGCTTAGAAGGCCTCATATATTAGAAGCCAGCAGAGAGATTGACATCTACACACTGGACTAAAAATTATCACTAAGGAAAGAAAGTCTCTTGTAACAGAATGGATTTTGTGAATTCTGCAGAGATGAGAGGTCTGCGACGCTACACTAACTGGCCGCAAACCTGACACAGCTACTGAACATAGAAGAGCCCCCTGTATCAAGGTGGTCAAACACCTGAGGCATTTTCTGTCCCAGTGGGAGAGTCTCCACTCTACTGCTACATTTGCAATACCACCGGGACACTGAAGATCACAGACGCCTCTGGGTCCAGGCACCTGGCGTGGGAATATAGCTATTCACATGTCTGGCAAACTCATGTCCCTAAGCAGAAAGGATTCGGCTTGGTCTAGGTCAGCTTCTGTTCCAGCTGCCTCTATTGGGAACATCATTACCAAAATAGCATTTGAAGTAACTTTTAAAGTGAAAATCTCCCAAGAGAATTGTATCTTTCACATATTTGTGTGAATTAAATCTAATAATCAAATAACTAAATGGAACACTTACTAAGAGCAAACAACAGGCTGCATCTGTATTTAAAACATAATTTCCACTGCATCTCTTCTCTTGGGGAATGGATATTTTTGCATGGGAGACCTGGAGTACAAGAGAGTGAGCATGACTTTAAGCGTCAGAGGTCGAAAGGTGCTAATACAAAAAATTAAGAATATTTTGAGGACGGAAGAAAGAGGAGAAGAGGTAGAAGAAAAGGAGACAGAAAAACCACCATGGGCCAGTCCCTCAGCCCCCAAGGGCTGCGATCCCATCATTCAGCTTTGAGCCCCTCCGGCCTAGCATAGTGTCTGACCCACTGCAGGAGATGAAGACGTGTTCTTTTTAATTTTAAACTGATGGAATTACATTCTATGATATCAAGATTAATTTGGATGGCTGAACATCCAGGCTCCCCTCAGGCTAGGTTACCTGTGAGTGTCCAAAAGCCCTTCCCTTGCAGGAGGCAGAGAAAGAACCCTTATGGCAAAATGGAAGCACGTTAGAGCTCTCCCCTCACCTCACTGCTTCAGGAGCCATGTCCCTGGGGCAGGGCCCTTCGCTCCTTTGGGAGCCCTTAGTGTGCCCTCCTTGGATTACTGCCAAGTAGCCCATACCCTCCCTCTTTCATGGAGTGATACGAGAAGCATCGTGTGGGACCCGTGTCTTAAAACTGTAAGGCTTTCCAAACAAGTATAATTCTCATGAATATACACTCAGGTGTTCTTTCCCGATAATAAACAGCACAGTATTGGTGCACTTTCTCCTTGAAGGGATCTTTAAAATACTTCATCAGAATGCTGTACAGCCATTGCCTAGTAATGGATTACTTAGGGATTATGATGTGATCCTTTGATTTAGAAAATAGAAAAGAATTTGTCTACGTCCCTTCATAGCAGACAACTCAACGATGATTGCGTTAATTAAGTACTGAAGAGACACCCAAAAGATATGTTTTGTTGATTGATGAAAAGATAAATATCAAGCGAAATTACATTTTTAGAAAGATTATTTTTAAAGTTAAAAAAAATGTCCATTACCACTTTCTTATGAAGAACCAGGCTTCTCTGCTGGAAACAAGAGTTTTCAGAGAATTCGAAAATATCACTGGTTACTACTCTCTTGCCTCCCCTCAAGGCTTCTCAAAATATATGACTTTGGGAAGTAATGCCACATGTCACGTATTTTTTAATCCTCAGGTGATTTTTAGTTCCACTGTACAATGAGCAGTCTATGAACTATTTGAGAAGAATGCAAGCCCTGTCTAAAAGCTCCGAAACAATCTGGAACATCGTCTATACTGAGAAATGAAAATATGAGAACACGACCACCTTCAAAAACCAACCAAAGCAACTCTCCCTGTTTTCCAAGAAGAGAAACTCGGCATTACTTAACCTTTTGCCTAACGTGGACAACCTTAAAAACACTGCGCTTAAGAATTTAGCTGACTAAAAGTTAAGCTTGAACTGGAACTGCCACAGAGAATGGCCATTATGTTCATAATTCAACATTGTGTTATTCAATGCAACCTAAGGGGAAGCTTTTGTAGCACACAAAATATGAACTACACATTTCTGAAAGGTCATGGAAACACTAGGAGATAAGAATGAAGTGAATTAGTGAAAATGAATTCAGTGCAGATTTGTACATTAGAAGTCAAAGTTAATACAGCTTCATACAAGGTACCATCTCCCAGAAATGGCAAGTTGTAGCATTAAAATAACTTGCTAAATATTTCATATAACAGTTTGGATTTTTTTCCTCCACAAGGCGTATTAAAGGTTCTCCTTCCTCTCTGTGTGTACAGTCTGCTGTTTGCCTTAGAAAAGTAATTTCGTGAAAATGCATTTTCCCTCTTATTAAGAACCCCAGTGACTCAACAGCATAAAAAAAAGTGGGATCTATGAGAGCTGAAAAAGGTTTAGCTTGATATTGAATTATATTTTCATTACCATTAAAATATATTTTTTTTCAAGGTCGCTATAAATGTTAATGTAAATTACTGCTTTAAAAAGAGTATGCATGTATTTTTTTGGATAAAATAAAACCTCAAACTTTTTAAAGGTTTCATATATTAAAAAAATACAGAAAATCTTTTCAAGTACTAAACTAGCTTACATTCTTTCTGAAGAACAAACTCATTAAATTAAAACTTCAAGGCCAAGGAGACCGCGAAGGAAAGATCAAGTCCTTATAATGATGTTAGGGAGCCAGGAAGCACGGTGCAAATGAGACTAGAATTTTCCAAGTAACTTTATGTCAAAAGGATACACGTTTGAGGATTATTTCCAAGTAAAAACTTCATGAAATAAATAAAAACAAGGAGTCTAACACCATAATTCATAGAAAACTGTGCATATTTTTAAAAACTCACTAAATTGAAAAGGGGAAAAATGAGTCATTTTATTGCCTAACCTAAAATTTTCAAGAAAATACCGAATACATGATAAACAAGTAAAATCTAAAACTGTCAAAATATTAAATTACTTGTACAAATTCCAAGGAACAAAATCAAAACAGTTTTATTGAGATATTGATACTATATAAAACAAGTATTAAAAATGTACAATTAACTGTTCAAAACATTTTTGTTTATTTTAGCTTCGTATTCAGACAATTACCTTACAATCTATGTTAGTATTTTAAATCAAATGGAAAAATTATTTTGTCATTAAAGTAGTACATTTGCATAAATCTAGTCTATTTTACTAGTCTGTTTTTAAATGAATGAAGAAATAAGAAGTATAAAGATAAAAATCTTAATATGCAGTTTGGTAAAGTTCAAGTCAGTCTTTGAACAACACGTTTATCTATCCAGTAAAGCTTGTGTTAATGCGATGTAAGAGTTTGGCAAATTCAACTTTAATGGAGCATAAAAGTGCTTTTGCTTGAAAGTGAGATCATTTTTAAAAATTCAAAGCATGATCACTTTTTCTTTTTTCGTAGGAACAATCTGATACAAGCAGCAAAGCTTAAATAAACTAGAAACATTTCAAATGATCCATAAAGGATTAATAAGCACTGCAGGAAGTCCTATAGGCTCAGCGTATACATTTTCCATCTTTTCCCCCCATGTTGGGCATGATATGAAATTCTAAACAGAAGTGAAGTTTCAAAGTCCCTGAATGTTAAAGGGCTGTCGCGTGGAGGTGAGAGTTCACAACTTAGCGCTCTCTAATTTGAAATGGATCAAAATGACGACGGTATTACAACAAGAATCATTCATATTTGGACATTCAATTAAGAAGGTCTTCTCGCTGAGGGTAATAGCCGGTGGTCAGAAGCAAAACTAAGGCAAAAGTAGTGGTAAGCTACAGGCCACTAATATAGCAAGAACGAAATGACAGCTATTATTTTGGCAGAGATAATCTATGCTGAAACACAAAACACACACGCACACAATTTCCTTCAATACAATTTTCTTGTCTTCCCACTGACTTCTGTGATTACCACAGAAAGCAGGGTTCTAAACACATTTCTCAATTGAATCCTCAATCAATAATTGTAAAAAATTCAGATGAAAGATACGGGAAAATGCATTATGGTATTAGTAACTGTTTGCAAAATAGACTGAACTTATCAATATGCACAGAACTTGGTAAGAAGAAACCTCACCTACCTAAAACATATTCTATTTTTGTTATCCCAAAGTTCGGTCACATTGCCTGTGTTCATCAAATCGGAATTCTTTTCATTCTTTGGTTGGGCAGTCTTCCTTCCTAATCCTTCTAACTACTAATTCTTCGAGAATAAATTTATCTGTGGTTACCAAAGGGAAAGTGGGGGAGAGAGGGAGGTAGGTAGGGGTAGAGGGGTCAAATACATGGTGACAAAAAGAGATTCGACTTTGGGTGGTGAACACACAGTGCGACATACAGACGACGTATTACTGAACTGTACACCTGAAACCTATATAATTTTATTAACCAATGTCACCTCAGTAAATTTCGTTAAGAAAATAAAAGTCAAAGGTAAATAAACCTCATAAAAAATTCCTTGCTTTAAATTAAAATGTAAACAGCCCCTCCAAAAGTACAAAAGCCTATTTTCTATGAAAGAGAAAATGCCAAATTTTCCTTATCTATATACATAATTACCACTTGGCACAGGGTCCTAAAGTGAAGTCAGTAAGACCAGAGCTTTTTAGTAAGAGCCCAGGTTTATTACTTGAGTAAACACTCAGGGCGGGGCAAAAATATTTCCTCATTTTTCTACAAACTTTAGAACACGCATATCTTTCAACCTCTGGTGTCTTACTAGTTCCTTGACAGAAGCATCAATTATTCACGCTATTACAATGAGATTTACTTTCTTAAAATGAAATTCAAATGCTAAATAAGAAGAGTGACATTTAACAATACCAATGAATTTTGGGATCAACAAGGAAAAAAGCTTTAAAAACAGATAAACAAATATTGTCTTAAGTAAACAGCGGGTGTACAATTGTCAACCTTTCCCGTACCAGACATCTCTGAGAATACAGAGGGCTCTTACTAAGGCTTTGACTACTTTATTGCTAGTTCACGCTACCATTTGCAGATGAGTAAAAGAAATGAAGCAATTAAGACTTCCATAGTGATAAATACAATCATTACTGAACACCTATCTTGTTCTTTGAATTTCCTAGCAACTTGAAAAAGCAGGATGCGGACTGTCACTCTTATGTGGAGGAGGCTTCCTGAAAAGAGGATATGGGTTTCGCAAGACAAACAAACAAACAAAAACTCATAGACACAGACAACAGTATGGTGGTTTCCAGAAGGAAGCGGGGGAGGGGGGGAGAAAAGAGAAAGGGAGTCAAATAGAGGGTGACGAAAGGAGATTGGACTTTGGGTGGTAAACACACAATGCAATATACAGATGCTGTATTACAGAGCTGTACACTTCAAACCTATATAATTTCATTAACCAGTGTCACCTCAAAAATTTAATAAAATTGGAAAAAAAAAAAAGGACATGGATTTTGAATTGGAGGCCCAAATTTAAATCTCAGCTCTACTATGTACTATCTATCCTTCTAACATTGGCTGAGTTTCTTACTGTAAGATTCAGCTTCTTTATTTGTAAAAATGGAAAAAAATGTCTCTCACCTCACAGGGCTGATATAAGAATTAAATGATATCACGTAGGTAAAAAATGCTTAGCAAAGTGTTTGACAGATAGTTTAAACACTTTCTTCTCCTGCTCCCCAGAAGACCACAGCCTTATAGGGAACAAAATTATTTGCCAAATAAAAGGATATAACTACAAGAGACTGCATTAAAGAAATTGTGGGAGAATGGTTATACATTCAACGTTCTTTAGGAATTGGGGGACGGGAGCGGGGAGGGGGGGGAAGGACCTTCCACAGCTGCAATGTCAATGAAAGGCTTCTTAGAACTGAAATGAGCCTTGGGTCTTGAAGGCTGAGGAGAATTGAAGCAGATTGAGATGATAAGTGGGTGAGGACAACCCCAGCAGTTGTGAAAAAACAAGCAGATCTGAGATCTGTCTGGAGGAACAATGATTTGGACAGTGTCACCAGATAGAGAGTTTGTGAAGAGGGAAGGCTGGATTATACAGCATGTCGAATGACAGAATAAAGAGTTTGGCTATATTTCTACATAGATTTAATGAAGCCACTACAGCACCCATGAGCGGGTATAAATTGTGTCCATTATATTCTAGAGTGAACTATAAAAGAGGATAGGATACTATCTTCACAGCTAAGGTCCAAAAGCTATCCAAATCCATTTGGCTTATATCCAATATAATCTAACCCACGAAGGGCAATCATGATTTTAAAAGTTTCGGAAAAAAAAAAAAAATGAAAACGGAAGTTGAAAATTTTGAAGAAATCGGATTGAGTCATCAATTACAGAGTTTAAAGAAATAAAAGGGAGATGTGATATTTACAAATACTAAAAAGAAGAAAAGCATAAAGGGACGCGGCTGTATCCATTTAATGTTCAACGTGAGTGTGCAGCAGGCAGTAAAGCCTAGAACGGAGAAGAACATTTAGATTAGCCATGAGAGGAAACTTCTGAATGTGGAGCTTGTGAGGAACAGAAGACAGCCCAGCAAGAGACTGCAGCAGTACCATTAATGCAAAATATTCAAAAGATTTTCAAAAGCACAGTGGCAGAAAGATAGATTTCTCAAGATGTAGTGTTTTCGCCTGGGTGACCTGCAGAAGACATGTTCTACAATTTATGACTTTTGGATTAAAGCTGGGAGGGGGGTGTCCTTCCAGACATGGAGAGCCCTTAATGATAGCACAGCTACAAAACTGCACAGTGATCAAGAGTTACTGAACTAAGAAAAACCCCGGCAAGTACTCCCTCAATTATTTCGGCCCCTGGGCATTTCGATGGGAAACTATTCATTGATATTATTCTTTTTCCAACATTCATTTTATAGAATATCAAGACAGAGTCAAATGTTGACTTACTATGGTAAATAGAGGGGAAAAAAGCCTGCTTTGAGCTTTGATTTCCTTTCCTTTATTACCACCTTGGTTTTGTGTTTTAGAATGTCGATTATGTTTGAAAAGAGGGTGGAGGATGGGGGGCAGGCTCATCCCTTCGATGAAGACAAAAGATAGCAGCTATTTTCATTCTGCTGTGTGAGTGTTACCCCCCCCCACTTAATTCTCTCACCATCACATTAAACTGTGAATTGCAACGCTGTCCTTAAAAATGTATTAAATTTTACTTGTTATCAAAAGAATTAGTGGCCAATTATAGGGAAAGGATAAAAATAGGGCAAAATGTTTTTAGACCAGCTAAAAATTTGAGTTTAAAATGACTAGAAAGGCAAACTGTTAGGTATTCATAAGGAAAATGTGAATGTTTTCCCAAAGGCATTATTAACAATTAATAATCATTACACTGGTGCCTTGTTTACCTGACCTTGTGTAAATTCAACAGCCTGGTAATTAGACCCATATTTTGCACATTTGTATATTTCCATGCATAGATTTGACTCATTCATTCATCCATTAAAATTTGCTTGACAGACGTAGATGAATAATCAAGCTACAATTTGTATTTACTGGATTATAGAAAATTGCCCAAACTGTTAAGTTCAAGGAAAGCGCATTCTTGTCTCTCTCTTGTGACTGATGTAAAAGTAATTACACATCAGAGGATTGCCCCAAAGCTCTCTGAAGAAGTGGCACTGCTTTTGCAATGTGGGGTCTTTAACTGTATCTTTTTTTTCCTGAACAGATTGTTTAAAGATTAACTCTAACAGAGTGAAGAAAATACCCCTGTGCAAGTAAGTTTTACCATTTAATTCATTATACTGTAATTTCACATAAAAAAGCAATGTCCTAATCTATCTTATGCATCCCAAATAAACAATAATGCAGCTTTATTCCACAAAGATGGTATAGGCAATGGAAGTTTTGAAGAGGAGAAATAAGGCAACTTTTCCAGAATAGATTTATGACAAACATTTCTCTCCCACTTCCGCTAGATAGCAAACATCAACATCAAAACCTGAGCAAACCTCTCCCTACTAGCAATCAACGAGAAACAAAGGCACTGTAAGATTTCATTATTTATGTATTTTCATGCAAAGAAGCAAAGCACATTTGAGTGCTAACTGCTTCCTGAATCGAGATGTTCTGTTCTAGCCAAACATGCTGTCATGTGGAACCGTATTTTACACTACGATATTTATTTTGCTTTTGCAGTCACTAACCGAACCATCGCTAATACACGTTTTCTGGTCCAAGGTACAGTACTTCTTTTACACAGCTGAAGATACAACAATTTTGCTGTCTTAAATCCATCTCTTCAAACTGCTTATTTTGATTGTCTATTTTAAAAGAAAAGGAGTGATTCCTGACTTAAAAAAAAAAAATCAATATGTATCTATAACCAGCATCGTCAGATTTTTTTAAAACCTTAGGTAATAAATCAAATTTTATAAAGATATACATAAAGATGCAACGATATATTTTATGTAATCTTTACTATGAACATTTAGCTCCACACCTGAAAAAGACATAAGGATTGTTTAGAACCTGTTTTCCCAAATATTATGTTAACATTTACGCAGCTCAAAATTTGGCTTGAAGCAGATTCTCTGGATAGGCAACAACAATTAGACATCTTAAGTACTGTACTTATAAATTCGACAAACGGAAAGGGTCCCCAAACTTTCAAAACATGCTTCTGATTCTCTTTTTTTAACATTACCAAAACCTAGTTCGTTTCTTCCTGACAGTCCATTTTTAATTCCTATAAAACAAACATTAACCATCCTGATGGATGTCAGACATTAACTTCTGTGATGATGGCCAGTAGTCACCTAAAAGACCACCAAAGAACCAGGTAAACCATTAGTTTAGAAAATGAGTTGTTCTAACAATTCACGTTTATAAACACAGAAATGGGAATTCAAAAGCTTGTAGCGTGTGTGACTTCACATAAAACAGTGTCTGTTGAGTCCATGGCATTGTAATAGGCATTTCAGGGGTCTCGAGTCAAGAAGACATGGTCCTGGCAGTTTAATATGATAAAACAACTTTGATTTTAAAGTCAAACAGAAAAGCTATTGGCCTGACTCTTGGCCTCAACAGAAACGACATGGGAGGGGAAGAGGCATGTGGGGTTTTTAGGATTTTGAAGCGGGAGGGGAGCTTGCTGCCCCAGGATTTTGATGCTGCTCAGACAAAAGCTACCACCCAGTGTGCCTTGGGTGCTTCCCTTTTCTTAATGGTTTATTATCTGTTTGGTTGTCTTTTGCAAGGTTCCAAGTACTGCAAATTGCATTTCGCTCTACCTGTTAAAGAAAAAGGGAGGAAAGTAGCAAAAGTACAGCTGTTCTATCAACTGCTAGTGATGGTCTGATAAAAATGGTCATCTCAACTGCTGTCTATTCCCTTGCTCTAGCTTATTCCTGCAGAGCTCCTTGTACTACCAACTTCAGAACAGAAATGACATACTGTACTTCTATTGTCCAAAAAATACTTAGTTCTGTATCACAAACTCACACTATCTTTCAAAAACAGAAAATAGCCATTTTGAAGATAGAGCCTTCCTGAAATCAAGGCCATACCATTCTACAATGAGCCCTTCACTGCTGAACTATCTTCTTCTGCCAGTCCATTCATTGCACCATAACCACCAGTTAAGTAGGGAACAGAGAGGAGGTTCTAACTGTTAGGTGGAAAAGGTTGGATATGATGAGCTTTTCTGAGCTCCCCTCCAGAAGTCTAGATTTCACATTCTATTATCAGTCACTTTCCCACGTATACTGATTTCCCCTAACACGACACCAGCACCACTGAGCATGACGACCAAGAAACAGAACAACTCTCCAACAGGAGGCAAAAGCCAACTAGGCCCATTACTCCTCTGCAAGGCTGAGTTTGTGTACATTATGGCTTGGGAAAGAGCACACAAAACCAGACAAATACACACATGTGTACACACGGTGCTCACTGAGTGCTTCTCAAAACTGTATGTCTGGGTATTTAGTTATGGTGTTAACAGAAAAAAGGTATGACTACCCAGTGTTAGGAGAACCTATGCCAACAGGAGTTTGAAAACCAGTTCTGCTACTTAAAAGTCTGTTTCCTGGTCACCGTAAGGGGACAGAGTGCTATCAGATAATAGGAAAGATCAACACCACACTTTAGGTTCAAGAAGCAGAGACACTTTTTAAGTTGAAAATATGTACTCTTTATGTGTGTGTGCCTGTACGTGTGTGTATGTAATGCAAGAGTAAGTTTAACTTCTTGAGATGCTTAAGGTGCGTGAAATTTAAATAGAGAGATGAAAGATGACATTTCAGAAAATACTGTCCACTGGTGTGGAATCATTAATAAAAAAATAAGGATCAGCCATTCCATTAAACATAAATGTTGCACTCACAGCCTTTCTGAAGTTCCAAAAGTCATCCCCTTGCTCAAATAAACAAATACAATGTCAGCCATATCTCCATCATTATGCTCTGCTCAGGAGACATGAAACTAAACACAGCACTACACAGTGCAGCTCGTGCTTACAAGGAGCTCACAGTCTGGGGGAGAGAGCCACTTAGCCTGGTGACAGGTGCTGTCCCAGGTATGTACAAAAGATTGAGGAGCACACAGGACAGAGGAAGACATTCTGCCTGGAGAGAGTTGAGTGAACAAAGGTTTTCAGAGACTGTGCCACTGAAGGCGTAAGGAGAATTTCACGAAGTGGGGCAGTGTGAGTGGTGGGTGTGCTTCTAGGCAGAGGAGATGGCAGGAGTGAAGGCAGGGAGGTAGAAAAGCACATGGGATCTTTGAGGAATGCCAAACTCTGGTATTGCAAGTATGTGACCTGTGGTGGACAGTGAGGATGGAGAAAGCTGAAAGGTTAGTGAAAAGAATAATGCCAAGGATGTGGAAAAAAGGAAACCCTCGTGCACTATTGGGGGGACTGTAAATTGGTGCAGACACCATGGAAAACAGTATGGAGGTTCCTCGAAAAATTAAAAATAGAACTACCACATGACCCAGAAATTCTACTTCTGCGCATTTATCCAAAGAAATCCAAAACACTAATTCAAAAAGATATATGGACCCATATGTTCATTGCTATATATTATTTACAATAGTCAAAATATGGAAGCAACTTAAGTGTCCACCAATAGACAAGTAGATAAAGATGTACATATATACAATGGAATATTACTC
>NW_011889257.1:908777-935885 GCF_000151845.1 Pteropus vampyrus
CAACCTTTTTGGCACCAGGGACCTATGAGAATCTAAGGCCTGATGATCTGAGGTGGAGCGGTGATGCCAGCACTGGGGAGTGGCTGAAAATACAGATGAAGCTTTGCTGGCTCACCAGCCGCTCACCTCCTGCTGTGCAGCCCTGTTCCTAACAGGCCATGGACCAGTAACGGTCCACGGCCCCGGGGGTTGGGGACCCCTGCCGTACCTGACATCTCTAGACTTATTCTTTCTACTTAACTGCAACTTTGTGCCCTGTGAGCATCTCCCCTGCCGCACTTGGACTTTCGGGCCTTGCTCATGTGATGTAGCCCTGGGCAGGAGGCACCTCCTACAGATCGGAAGCTGAAGCTGCTCACAAAGAGACTGTGGTGAGTTACAGGACTTCAGATCTCAGAGCCACTTTAATAAATAAAGTGCTCTAAAGAACATAATTCCTCAGCACAAGCAGGATCAGATGATGTCATGAAATTTTTATATGAGACACACAGAGAAGATGACATTTCTATTCACAAATACTACTCAGCCTAGGTTTATACAATCATATCCACAACCAAAAGAGACAAGGTTGAGCGACGTTAATTATCTGGCATGTATTAAGTGTCAGCAATACACCTGAAGACTTAACAAGGATGGTAAAGCCCATGAAAAATGTGGAAATATTAATACCTTTTATTTCCGTATCTTCCTACATAAGCTATATGAATGTACAGAAATCACAGATAATATATAAAACAACCATATATTTAACATATAGAAATCACACTATAAAATATTCAGTCATTTTTACATATTACATGCGAATTCATCAACAGGCGATTTTTGAGGAGTTTAGTAATCCCATGGGGAACTTTTAAAAACACTAATACTCTGGCTCCACCCTCAGAAATCCTAATCTAACATTCCAGGATGGGCTGACCCATCAGACTTTTAAAAACCCTGATACAGAGACAAACATATGATAAAAAAGAAATGCTGTGGTGAAGAAAACTTCTAAACGCAGTATTCTCAGTATGTTCCATCTATCTTGAAATGTTCCTTTGGTTTACAATGTAAAATTTTAGAATCATAAAATGGCCGGGGCAACATCAAGATTTCTAGGATGTAAATACTTCTCAAATAGGACTGGAGTCTATACTGGTCATTTACTAGTAAGGACCATATTACAATTCCCTGTTTTATTTTTATTTTCTCTTTTAACCACCTTCATTGTTATGATAAAAACAACACATACCTATTGTGAAATAGTCAAAGAGAGGAAAGCAATATGAAAAAAATAAAAAATCTAAACTTTTCAGCACTCAGACATGATTTTTGACATACAGTAAACATCCTTCTAGATATCTAAGCACACACATACACATAAATATTACATAAGTGACACTATACTATAAGCTGGGTTCCCCGCCCCCCAAACTCATCACTATCCTGTGGCCAAATATTAGGTCCAAAAATTATAGATTTATAACATAAATTTTAAGGGCTGCATATTAACTATGAATTTACGCATGTTAGTTTTAATGTTTTATGGCTACCAAATACTCTTGGGAACCAACTGATTCACTTGCAACGCTCTGAACTATAGCAATATGAGAACAAAAATTGTATTTCTATATACCAGTGAATACAATTAGAGACCAAATTGTAAGAAAAAATAACTTTCCTCAAATGAATTACTTAGATATAAATCTAATAAAACAGGTGCAAGATATGTATGCGGAAAACAATAAAATGCTAATCCAAGAGGAAAAATATCTAAATAAATGGAGAGACAGATCATGTTCATGGATTGGAAGACTCAATATAAGATGTCAATTTTCCCCTAAGAGATTCTATAGATTTAACACAATTTCAATAAAAATCCCAGCAGGACTTTTTTGTTGTTGTTGTTGATAAAGACAAGCTGACTCAAATTTATATGGAAAGGCAAAAAAACTGGAATAGCTAAAACATTTAAAAGAAAAATAAAATGGAGGAACGCACTACATAAGACTTATATATAAAACCACAGTAATTAAGACTGTGGTGTTGGCAAAGGGATAAACACAGAGATCAATGGAAGAGAACAGAGGGTCCAGAAATAGACTCGCTTAAGTATGCTCAAATGGTTTTTGACAAGGATGCAAAAGCAATTCAATGGAGGAACAATGGTCTTTTCAGCATGTGGTGTTGGAACGACTGAACTTAGGTGGACCCTCCTTCCCCAAAAAAGAACCTTGTCCTAAGCCTCACACCTTATACAAAAATTAACTCTAAATCAATTACAGGTCTAGATGTAAAATTTGAGTTTTTAGATATGAGACCAAAAGCAAAGTCTATAAGAGAAAAATCTAATATACTGGACCTCATCAAAATTAAAGTTTTATCTAATGAAAGACAAGCTACAGACTGGGAGAAAATATCAGCAAATCATATATCCAACAAAGGACCTACATCTAGAATATATAAAGAACTCAAAACCCAACAATAAGAAAACAAACGATGCAAAGGAAAAATGAGGGAAAACTTGGACATTTCACCAAAAAGGATATAAGGATGGCAAATAAATACATGAAAAGATTTCGACATCACTATAAACATATGAAAAGATGTTCAACATTACTAGCCATCAAGAGAAATGTAAATTAAAATCATGATGAGATACCACCCACACCTATTAGAATAGCTAATGATAATAATAATAATAATAATAATAAAGACCAACAGTACCAATTGCTGGGGAAGATGCCCAGAAATCAGAACTCTCATATGCTGCTGGTAGGAATGAAAAATTGTGCCGCTACTCTGAAAAACAGTATGGCAGTGTCTTAAAAGCATAAATGTACACTTATCATATGAGTCAGCAATTCTACTGCTGGGTATTCATCCTAAAAGAATGAAAACTTATGCGCACGCAGAAACCTATCACAAATGTTTATAGCATCTGAATTCATAATTACTCCAAATTGGAAATAACCTAAACACCTTTCAACGGTGAATGGATCAAATGGATACATGCATACATTGGAATAATACTCAGCAGTAAAAGGAATGAACTAAGTGAAAGAAGATAGTCTCAAAGGCTACATACTACATAATTCCATTTCTATGACATTCTTGAAAAGACAGAACTATAGTGACGAGAACAGATCTGTAGTTGCCATAGTTAGGGGTGGGGAAGGTGTGAATATAAAGGGATAGCAAGAGGGAGTTTTGGGGGGGGACGATGGAATTATTTTGTATACTGATTGTGGTGGTGATAACATGAATCTACACATGTGCTAGAATTAGAAAATAAACTCGGCTCTAGATGTGGGTAGGTCAAAATGGAAGCGCCTTTGAAAACAGGAAAGTTAAGTTATACTTTTAGGTGGCTCAACATCCAGGTCATTTCTAGAAAGTTGGAGTAGTGAATATAATTAATTGAGAGTTGGAACCACTCCTCATGCTGTTTGGGTTCTTTCTGTGTTCATGAGCCATTGGGGAAAAAAAAGTAATGAGGTGAAGATGCAACTCAGTTTTCTTTCTCAAATCTTCAAGGCTAAAATTTCTCTTGCCACTAACATTCGTTGCTGGTGGTTTGGAGCCTGGAGGCCGGCTACACTAGGCTCCTGAGAGCTGGGCTGGCCAATCATCTAGATTCCCATCGGAAGAGATTCCCAAACATCCAAAGAGCCCTGAGCACCTGAGCAGCCCGAATGAGGCCAAGGACCTTTGAGGAAACAAGCCGGACGATGTACTTCACAAAATCACCCTCCCTAAGAGTTAAAATATGCTGGAGTATAGTTAAAAACAAACAAACAAAACGTTCAAGGAAGTACCAAGAGTCAGAGGAGTTTCGAACCAGGACAGAAAGTTATACATTGCTTTTCAAAACCAAGCTGAGACCAATACAAGTATTGGCAGGAGCACATGGTAAAGCCATCCCTGATTCATGCCAAGCACAAAACAAACAGGCATCATTTGGAAAATACTGCAGCTCTAATTTTTATAAGTAATGTTATTTGTTGGAATCCAGGCTTTTGAGAAATTTTCTATGGTACCTCAGAAAGGCAGCTGAATTAACTCCCTCTGGAAGAGAAATATGGTTATTCCATTTCATACACAACCAAGCTAGACAGGGTGATCTGCAAATTCATATCCGGAACTATCTGCAAAGGGCCAAATGCCACACGTGAACCATAACATACACTTTTTAGGCAAAACAAATATGAGAGATGGACGGTCTGAGGGGCTCTCCTCTTCTCATTTACATGTGCAGCAGAGAGCGGATAGTTCCATTTTGCTCCTTGCAGCCAAGGTCAACGGAGTGAAAATCTCACTTCTGAAAGGTTAAATGAAATCTGTTCTGGTTCACTTTCTTACTCTCCTACACGACAGAAGCTCTAGATGATGGAGTCAGACATGCAGTTGAGTTTTTCCTAAATACACAAGGTTACAGAAATCAAAGTGAAGAAAGGAATTCTGTCTGGGCACAAGCAGTTTTCTGTTGTTACCCATTTGTTTTTGGATATTTGACAATTCCTATGGCATTTCCTCCGCATTTCAAAGAACCTCCAAGTTTCCGTTCAGAGGCGGCGAACTGTATCGGAACTTGCTGAAACCCTGGCCTTCTCTTCAACGGCTGGACTAGCGCGTTGCTGGGTGGCTATCATCAGCTTTCGGGACTCGTGTCCCAGCCAGCCTCGTGGCCTGTCCGAGCTTGTCATGCTAACCCGAGACCTTGCGGCATGCTACAGAAAGAGCGAGCATAGTGCAAATGGCAAGCAACTTGTTATTCATAAACGGCTATCTTACCATATGATGCACAGAATTCTCAACTAGGGTCCTCAAGTACGGTCACAGTCTCAATGTTGCTTCCTGTGACCTGGGAGAGTTGCTTGATAGCACCAACCAACCTCTCAGAATATCATGAACTCATTCGATAACTTTTTCCCGAACATCTATAGGTTAGGCACAATACTGGCTGCTGGCCTTAAAGGAGTTATAGCCTGGAGTCCTTTCCTGGCTTTTAGCCACCACCCTAAGCCACCCTTGTTGGTGTCCTTTCCTAAGGCTGACTGTGAGAACCTATGCGGAAACACTGAAAAGCAAACTCCCATACTGGCAGACTGCAAGAAGGGCCACAGAGCAGCGCGGCACGCTGTGACATCCTTCTGAGGGGATGGGACAGGAAGAGCAGCCAGATGACGGACGCTTTCAGATGGACGCTTCAGAAAGACAGAAGCAGCAAGGCCCCAGCCCAGGTCGGAATCTCTGGGGGTTCCGAGCACACAAAAGAACAGAGCCGAGCAATGTTCATCTACCATTATGCCGTATTGGGATAACGAGTATTGAGTGTTCTCTGTGTGCTTTCTAAGCCCCTGAAATGCATCATCCCATATAATCCTCCTTCCCACCTTATGTGGCAGGTGCCATTACTAACATCATTTTATAAGCTACGAGACTGTGGCTTGGAGAAGTTGGGTAACTAGTCCGAGTTACAGAGCTGGTAAGCAACTAGACAGGAGCTCTGACCTTGGTGTTTTGTGTCCAAACCTCACAGTCCACCGTGAGGCTAGCAGTGGCTGGTATGAAAATTGATATAACTGAATGTCGAGCTTTCGGAACGTAAGGAAAAACAGACAAGGGCCGTGGCTATAACTGCCTCTACCTCTGACCAAGAGATCAAGAGGGTGACTATGCGTGTGCGGGGAATGACATGGCCCAAGCTCAGATCTTGCGCGTGGCTCTGGGGTCAGTCTTCTACAGTCGACACTGTACTCTGTGGTCAAGGCACCATAGAATTTGGTGTGGGTCCCCTGTTAGCTCCTCGCAATCGTGCTCTCGTTCTCAGCCTCCCCAAACACGGTCCATGCCCTAAGGTTTAAGATTAAATGAGATCAAAGATAAAGAGGTGTTGTGATAAATACAGAGAACACAAGTGAACGTTGCTTATTCCAAAAAGGATAAGACTCAGGTAGCATGTAGGGCTGTATCTGATCTGATTTGCTTATTAGAACTCCTTTACAACAGCTAACATTGAAACCATGAGAAGCTGCTTGGGTAGAATATGTGGCTGTCACATGTTAAGGCACTGGACTTGACCTGTTATCCACTTACGTTTGTTCGATAATAAATTAACTCACAATGAGACTCTTCTCCTGCCATCACCAGATCCCTTGTTTCTTAGTTTTCCTGTGAGAACACACCATGGCATAGCACCGAATCTTACACCTGACTCAAATCAGCTAACTTCATATTCATACCTAGTAAAAATCAGCCATTCAGTAATAAAAACATACCAACCCTCCGTCCATGGGCCCTGGTTTTAGAATACTACGTTTAAAACATGCAATTGGTGTCCGTGCTGTTCATTTATGCTTAGCTTAAATGCTGTGAAGAAAAAAGAAATGCTGTGAAGCAATAAGAAATACTAATTCTCAAGATGTTCTTTTGTTTTGTTTTAATAAGATTTAGGATGAGTTCTACAGATTCCTAAAGAAATGATCCTTCTTCAAGCACCGCTGGGCAGCGTGGATCGCGCTGCCTGTGTTGCTGAATGGGTGGGATGGATATCTATTGCTTCTTTGCATGCCTTTTGTACCACTTATAATTATGCTGTTAAGAGTCTTTTCAAAAAAGAAACCCAATTTATTCTTTTTAAATGTTCTAAATATAAATGCAGAGGCAAGGAAATAAACAATAATTCCGATAGTGCTTCCAGTTTAAACTATTTTGAACTAATGTACCTGGGAGACTACTGCATATGGCAAACTACCAACTAAAAACTATCAGCCCACATCACCACAGGTAAGAAATGAGAAATTTTGAGGGTTATTGAACACCAAATAGTTGCAGTAGACAGGAGACAGTTACTGAACATCACTGTCTGGCTGTAAAACCCATGCAACGGGTTTTGTACTCAAACACCGAGATCCACCTGCACAGCAATAGCTCGGGCGTGCTGCTATACTGAGAGGGTGAAAGAGTGAGGGTGGGTGGGGGGCAATGGGGAAGGAGACTGCTTCGCCTCTAATTTACCAGATTTAATTACTGAGTTCTGTGCATTCCTAAAGAAGTGATCCTTTATCAGGCACCGTTGGGCACCATGGATTTGCTGCCCGTGATGCTGAAGGGGTGTCTATTTTGGTGGAGCAAATATTTTCAGCAATCTTTCGCCCTGCCTTCCTTGCATTTTTAGTAAAAGGTAGCTCCAATTCAGTCTTTGGCTTAATGACATTATGCTTGGTGGTTATTACATTTATCTTCGAGGAAGGCAAATCCATTCCAAAATTAACAAGTTTTTTTTTTTTGGTTTTTTTTTTGTTTTTTTGCGAAGAAGGAAAAACAAGTTTAACTGGATTCTTCATATACTACAAGTCACTCCACTCCATTTCCCGGACGTGTGCAGGCCTCCAGAGGGACCCACGGCCAGCAGCATGCTGAGGGTCAGCATCGCCAGTCAAACGCTCCTTGCTCCACGTGAGCATAAGAAAATCTCTGCATCATGACGCAACCGATTGTGGACATTATTTTTGGAATTCCTCAGAAAAATGGGTCCAAAAGAGGTTTTATAAATATGTGGCTTATGTCACAATTAATATACTAAGAAGTGAAAGAGAAAAATACAGGGAGAGAGCAAGAAGGAGCGAGAGGAGTAACAGCTAGGCATCATCCACTTTCTTCGCCACCTTACGTAGTTAGAGATCGATTCTTGCATCATGACAATGAGAGGATGTTCATGCAGGATGTGATTTTGCATCATGATAAAAATATTTCTGGTCAATGTCTCTTTGCCTGATACCCGACTAGGGAAGAAACAAATTAAGGGTATGAAGTTGGAGAAAGGCACATACTGGAATTAGTAATCAGCGATATAAAATATAGAAGTGACAAAAGGCTTTATTTATCAATACTTTCATGACCTTAAAATCCTGTGGAATTTCGTGTCAACCTGAGAAATTTTGTATACTATTAATAAACCTTCTGTCCATATGACAGCAGTATAAAAAAAGAACTTAAGGGAAAACCAAGAAAGTATAACTTTAATTTGTTGGTTCCTTTGGTTACTAAATGTTGAAATGCATACACTACTGAGACACCAAAGAATAGCTCCTGTCCTCAGAAAGCTTACTTCAGAAAAATTCTGAGATTGTAAAATCGATAGCAAATTTCTAAGGAATTCAACCACCAATTTCTGGTCTTGGCAACTAATCAATGGTTATCATATGCCTGGCACTGTCTAGCTGCTCCCTGCTAGTTTTTCTAGATGGAGGGCCAGCAATATCTCTGTGTTTAAAAATCACAGTGAAGTGCTCTAAGAAATGCTGCTTTACAAGTGGCTAGAAACACCGCAAGGCTGGTAAGGCATGCATTTTGCCCCGCTGGAACACTCTAAAACCTGCGTAAGCCATCAATGAGAATTTAGGAGCATATTTTAGTTGACTATCCACCTTTAGAAACGGATGGCTCTTTAAGTATTAAAATGAGGGTTTAATGTACATTATAACTAATAGTACTTGAGATGAAAGTAAATGACCCACTACCCCCCTCCCAGGTACCAAGAGGGGTCAGATTTCCCATTTATGAGCAAGTCTTCAGGACAGGCAGCGTCCCAATCTCAGACTCTCTTCTGCAGCTGCTTCATGGACGGCTGAGGGGAACACTTCAAAAATGAACCAGCTAAACAAACTTCCCAGCAGCACTTGACAGAGCTACACCTATTCTTCCCATTTCCAAAGCAGTGGAGAATTAATTACCAGTTCTATGGATCTATTGTAAGTATAATAGACTAAAGAGCTATCACAGACACATTTATTGTAAAAGCACAATCCCAAGAGTGTCTAGTGGAGGGCCAAAACGATTAACACAAATGCTTTGTCAGATCAAAGATAAAACCTGCACCGCCCAATTGAGGAATGAATTAGAACAGTGGGTTATCTTTCAAATTAACCAGGGCAGTTAGTGAGGAAAATTTCATGAAAGTGTAATTCTTAGCCTTTGTGAATCCACACAGCAGGCATTCTGCCAGCTGACAAGATGATGAAATTTTCATGCTTAAAAAAAGCCCTCTTCATTTCCCAATTTAGATTAGCTAGTGTTTCTCTCCCTTTTGTGTGTGTGTGTGTGTGTGTGTGTGTGTGTGTGTGTGTGTGTGTGTGTATGTATTTGCTCTTCTGGAGCAGAATTTTAAAAGAAGGGGAACACATATCAATTTTTCACTGTAAAATTCAATTTTTCAAAAACATCCCTAAAAGCTTAGAGATATAGTTTTTAAATTGGCTATTTATGATTTTCAAAAAAAAATAAAATAAAATAACAGTTCAATTTTAACTTTGGACAGAGAAACCAACAATGACCAGGGCACAAAATCAACTTTGAATTAAAGCTTTCTGTACTACTTCAAAGTCTTTTAATACTTCATCAAATCTCGAGATTAAGCACTAGAGTTGTTTTCCTCCTAAAGAAATTAATATATTACTTAAAATAGTCTGCTTGGTGCTTTTGGTATTTCTACGTATACTGAAATTTAAATGTTCTAGGAAATGAGAATTCAAGGGATCTAATCCTTGTTATATGGTGAGAGAGAAAAAGCATTTCCTCTCCTATTAAAAGAGCCAGTATTAAAATATTATATGGTATTCTCAGATACATAAAATCTTTAATGTTTGTTATCGCACATTTATTCAGTCAGTGCTATTTATTTATGACAGAAAATAACAACATGTGACGTATTTTTTGAAAAGTGATTTAGAAGTATAGTATACTTTGTTACTGCAAACTTTTGTCCCTTTGTTCCTGACAACTCGATTTCTTGGTGATTGAGAACTGTGTTCTTTGGCAGGTTACAGTGTTTGGTCAAGTACCAGACTCCTCCACTGTGTTCCTGAAGCTTCTTTATGGCGATGCCTTCCCTCCTCAATGTACATTATACTTTCCCTGCAGTGATCCTAAGACTAAAATGAAAAAAATACTGAGACCCTTGCTCTTGGTCTACTAACAACTTTTACGTCCAGTGGGTAGTATTTTTCAACTTGCAAAATAGGAGGAAACCCCTTTGGTCATTAGCTTCAGAGAACAGTCACTTAATCTCAGCACAGGCACAGCTCGGAGATATTGTGGGTTCAGTTCCAGCCAACCGCAATAAAGCGAGTATCACAATAAAACAAGTTATAATCTTTTTGCAGGATGCAGGAGGGTACAGCCTTAAATTTGTAAACACACACACACACACACACACACACACACACACACAGAGACGCACACGCACACGCACAGACGCACGCACGCACACACAAATCAGTGAAGTCCAATAAGGCGAAGCGCAATAAAACGAGGCATGTTTGCACTTATTGCCAACATCCTTGGGTCCAGTACACTTGGTGCATTAATCTCCAGCAGGGCCACCACCACTATGGAGAGCACACTGAACGAACTGCAATCACTACCACTTGCACAATACAAAAGAAACTCAACGCATGACCCTCTACCTGCAAAAGTTCATTTATGTCTGGGGTGAGGAGGAAAGAAAGCAATCTACCAATGAAGTAGAACCTAGAGGTGTGTGAGCTTTCTGTATAAAAGCTCTGATCTTGAGAATATTTGAAATATTTGTTCAGCATGGGGCCATGAAAAGAACAAATAATGGATTTCTTTCTCATCTAATCGCATACGACTAAGATCAGAAAGTAGAGAATTAGGTCCCTAATTTTAAGGACGGTCATATCGATCTTCAATTTTAAGAGTGACATCTGGATATTTTAATTAGAAATCCCTTAGGAAAGTCAACTGAGTGGGCAGTAACTACAGGAAAACTGGTACTTGTGGTTAGGGAGATTGGCTGGCAGACAAGACAATCGAAGCGAATGCTATAGAAATCTTGGGTTAAATGTCTAGAGCCATAAAACTAGGTTATTTAGCTTGAAAAATACTCATAAAACCACTACCAACACCACCACAACACACAGACAATTAGGTTAGAAAGCCATCTTTCAGTTAGGGCATATTTCTAACTATACAGATCATTTTTCTGCCTACTCCCAACTTAGTCAAAACAGATTGTCCCTTCTAATAGAAGGAAATAGATGAGTTTTTTCTAGTATTAACATTTTCCATGGTGTAGATTTTGATAGACTAAACACAAAGAGAAAACTCAGAATTCTTCCCAAGTGTCAAGAAGCAGGCTCAACGAGGTCTGTAAATGAGGAGCTGAGTAGTTTTGATTTGGGCTCTTCATGCTAAATAAAGGCCTAACATCTCAGGCACTGAACATTTCATCTACTGTGGAATGTGAACCCACAGATAACCTTTATTCCCATCCAACTGTGCATTAAGTACAGCACAGCATTAGTCACTAAAACGTTTCAGATTTCCCAAAGTGTAGCCATAATTAGTATTTTAAAAATCTTCAGACAAACCCACTTAGGTTTTTTTTTTTGACAAATAACAAATGATTCTACTCCGAAATCACAATACTGAAACTCTGTTTTCACTCTTTAGATCATTAGATCCTAATGATCTAATACTCGATTTTCATTCAATGAGATCCATTTTAAAGAAAATGCTACGTGATATGTTAACTGATACATAAGTAGAAATTATAAAAAGATATTGACCAAAGTCATGGGTCTTACCTAACAGAACCTGAGCATTTTTGGAAATCTCTTGCAAGTAGCTTCTTTAAATAAGTTACAGTGAACTTTCAAGTAATAGAAATTTTGCTCAGATGACCAACTACATAATGAAACACTAAGAAAAATAAAATGAGAAATGTAGAGATTTTAATTTTTGAAGAGAAAAAAACTCATTCATGTGAAATGTGTTAAAAACAAAACAAAAACTTTGAAAAAAAGCCAGCTTTCTAACACAGCTCACTTACTGTTCTGGTATTTTTACTATATGTTTTAAAAATTAGATATTCTCTCTAAAATGCCAGACAAATTGCATTTAAATTTAAAAGATGTTTAGCTTTATTTCTTCGGACAACTAAGCTATGAAATGGTTTCAATTATCACATAAACACAAAGTCTTAGCTAGTGGGCAGTTTATTAACGTCGCCACACATGACGTTATGGCTCCGATGCCAAAGATAAGCAAAGTTGATTTTCCCTCCTTTGTCCAGACATCTGAGTAACCATTTACTTTAGTCTTATTTAGGTAACAATAAACTAAAATGTTTCCCAATTATATTATTCATTTTTCTTTAAAAGCAAAAATTTCACTATTTAAAACAGTCCTCAGTAATAAAAGAGATGTAATGCTCAATAGAAAATCAAATCGTTTTCCTCCCGTCATTTCAAAATTTTAGTTTCATAAAAAACCAACAATACGAAACCACATTCTTTTGAAACAAGTACCAAACCTAAATACATTGTGCATGTAAAAAACTCATTATGGATACTTACTTGGTAGTATTTTCTAATGTAACGTCTAATGTCCAAGATCAATTTATTGTTCAGCTGTACCATAAAGTTCAGAGGTGAAGTCTTACAGTCGATGTTACTACAACGAAACAAGCTGAGCTCCATATCATTTCCCTACAGAAGCCAAGACAGACAAGTACAGAAAGTTATAAAAGGTTTATGCTGCTGTCCCAGTGTACAATATTCTTAATTCATTTTATCGGTGAGTTTTTAGCCCTATTTTCTCAACTGTTTTCCTCCCAAAGATCTCCTTGGTCACACATACCTTCCTCTCATTTGCCACCATCATAATGGAGTACGAAGTCGAAGGGAAAATCCTAAAATCACTTTTTTTAAACATTCAATACATGACAGACTCTATGGATAAATTAATTTTCCTGGTGAAAATACCAGTGAAGTCACATTGTTGGAAATAAACATCCTTTTTAGACATATTAATCAAAAATTTTAAATTTGCGCTTATTCTGAACTTAGGTAAATGCTGACATTACTTTGCTTTTATATTGTCAACTTAATTTTAAGAATAAAGCCTAAAAATTAAGTGTTATACCACAAAGCGATCACTTACTGTCAGCTTAGCAAATCTAAAGTTTCTATAATCTGCCCCCGCCTTGAAATGTATTTGGGGGAGGGGAGGCAGGAGTAGATATTTGAAAGAATTAATTATTAGTAGTTGGAGAAAACATCCTGTTTTGTTTTGTTTTAAACAAAGACATAGCAAATATAATATATAGGAAAACTGTTGGGGTTTCTGGAGCATTTGTTTTCCTTCTTGATACTTAAACATCTTGGTTTCCTGCTCCAATCTGGTACATAACCCTACCCGCCACGCTAAGCAATTCCAGGTGGAAGAGATTTCAGAGCTTGACATCGGCTCTTCCACAGTTAGCCCATCTGCAAGTCGTCAAGCCTCCATGCAATTAACTATCTTATTTACAGCTGTAATGAAGCAAAACTCAAGGATTTAGCAAGTATTGCTGATCTGTGTCTGCCTCTTCCTTGCACTTGCTTCCAAAGACCGCTTTGTTTTGATTCAAAAAAATGCAAAACATCTGCTGTTTGTCCAAATTAACTTAAAATAATTACTTTTAATTTAGATAAAGGATGTATTTTCTTTCAGTTTCAAGGTTTTACACGGTTCTGCTGCCTACTCATTTGCCAATGGCTAGCACATGAATAACACTACAGTGGAATCGAGTAAACTGGCCAGGTTTCAAGTTCTGATCCAAGGTCAATGATACATTTTTTGGCAGTACTTCTTGAAAGGAATGTCTCTCTGTGACTTTTTTTAATGTCTGACATGAAAAGACAGCAGGAAAGATAATCAGAGTACCTTTGTCAAAAAGGAGGCAAGTGGGATGTGTAAAGATAAACAAAAACTTTTCAAAAACACTTAGTTCCCATTAACTTGATTTAAGATAAAGAAAAATATTGCTCTAAGTCTTAATAAATTGGGTTGGGAGTAGGGAAATACAGGTTACTAATTAAGGAATTACAATAAAAATACTTTAAGATAATTTAGATATTTTAAGAGATTCCATTTAAAAACCAAGGCCAAGTACTCTAGGAAGCCAAAAACAATATTCAAGCACATTCTATTAAGAGTTTTCAAGCAAGAAATAAAGGAAGTTGTGAAGGCAGAATTCAGAGGATGCTGAAATTCTTTAAACACGCAAAAGCAATATGCATGCTTTTTTTTTTCTTTTTATACATATAGTGAGGAGAAAAGGCCTTTATACTAGTTGGCTTACAAAATGTAAAAAGGAACCAAAAAGAAACAACTAACCGAACACTCGAAGACACTATCATAAATATTCTCAATTCCACATGCGGGGCATGGACATTTGAATCTTTCACAGTCCCTGTATTTCTCTTCATCGGTGAGCTGTGCTGGGCCACCAAGTAGAGCATCATTCTCTTCGTCTTTATGATAATGGTGAACTCTAAATTGGGTGGGGTCAAGTCCTATTAATATAAAAAAAAAAACAAATTCAGAAAGGTACAATTATTTGAATTCCCTTATCCAAAAAATACTGCAAAGAAAACTCACAAAAGAATGATTTTAAATCCACACACACACACACACACACACACACACACGAGCACTTGAACTCAAGATAGAGGCTCATATCACGTGGGTAAATGGCTTCTTTTTTATAAGAGATTATAAATAAAACAAGTAAATGACATTATAATAATGCAGAAATATGTCAGTGGACATTTGGGTTTGGAAGAAACTATTTTCTTAAAGTTACAGTGAAAATCCCAAATATGCACTGTTATTAAGAAAATCTTAAAATCAAAGTTATCACTATTAAAACTGAAAACAGAGAATAAAAATCCCATTAAAGAATACAAGTTCACTGCTATTATTACAACTCCTTCAAGTGCAGACACAACTGCTAAGCCTGATTTCAATGCAGTGGTCGATTTCATCTTGGCTCAGTAGTTAACAGCATGTAGGTTGCAATCTAATTCAGTGGTTAAAATTCAGTAGCAGCATCTAAGACAAAACGTGGCACGGTTTGTTGGTGTTCTGAATTCAGAAATTTGAAATATGTGCAAAAAAAATGAATGTATAGATTCTATAGGCCAAAATGTCCCCATCAATCCTGACACCAAACATACCTTCCATGTTTCGATCAAAACAACACAAGGAATTAATTGATGCATAGGTTATGCTATCTTGTTCCCCCAAACTATTTGAGAAAAGAAACATTTTAAGGCCAATCAATTTAATTTATCCTTGGTCAAAGCATATCTGTCAAAATCCACTATTTGAATTTATACTTAAAGATAATTATTCTACACTATATCTTATAATATTTTCTTAAAAGTATCCCTTTCAAGGATAGCATTCCCTAAGAATTCTAGGCTATTTAGAAATCGAAGAAAAGCTCTCTTTATTTTAGTATAAAGGTAAATAAGTAAAATAAAACAGTTACTGAGCAAATAGTTCAAATATCAAAAATATCTAAAAATTGTTTTGATTCTATCAATAGCTGCATAGGTAGATAATCTAACAGATGTATTCAGAATTCAGTGACAAGACCCTACATCCTATTTGGTCAACTGTCAAGTGACATCTAGTAATTATAAAAGATTTGAGGCTGACTGACACGGTGGAAAGGAGCTGAACAAAGAATAAGATTGAGACTTTGAGTCTCAGTTGCTCATCTGCAAAATGGATGTGGTACCACTGACCATGCACTTTTGAAGTTTAAATCAGACGTTAGAGGACAAACTGTTTTCAGTAGTGGCTATGACGTGGTAAACACTCGATATGTCACATGAACGACATTTAAATCAGACGATATTCATTCAAGAATTACGCATTTGGAAAAATAAGCGAAACACATGTTCATGCTGCATAGCAAGTTAATAGCTGCTCTTTGTAGGAATTTATCAAAGTGAATATTTCCTAACATGACACTGTATAATAAAAACAAAGAATTCACAATCAAAACAACTTGAAAAACCATTCTTGGTGACATCAATTGCTGTGACATAGGTCACTTGGCCCTAAGACTCAATATACACTTTTATTTTACAAGTTACCTATCCCCTAAGAGAAACAGCAAATTAGTGAAGTGTGTAGGAATCTATATGCTCTCGCTGAAAGACAAGGAGGGGCAGAAGAATTGAGACCATGCCTGTGAATGATGCCATTTCTTTTCTGTAGTGAAGGCTAACTGTTGCAAATTTCTTAAACTCTACTTGCGAATCCAACTATATTCACATAATGTCTTGCTTTATTTGCGATCACGATAAAGCAGCTTCACCATTTTCTCAGATGACATCATTATTCATCAATTTCTCAGACTGTTACTATTCGAAAAGTAAGGAAGAAGAAAAGTAATAACCAAGAAGTTTTCTAAAAGGCGAGCTTCTTTCACAACCCAAAAATCAAGGAACAAAACAACACTGGCTTTGCACATATAAAAAACCAGCCAGGCTGCGACAGGGAAGCAATGAAAGATCTTTCCAGGCTTCCCAACCAGCCACGGCCCCCTTAGTGTACCTCAGGCCTGGGGAAGGCTGCCTGTTGAGTAAGCCAAAACTGGACATGGGCTACCTTGCTACTTATGGAGAAAAGTCCAACAAGTGGCCAAAAGTTAGAAAAAATTATCAGGCCTTGTGAAACATCTCCTACATTAGATGTCCATTTCCACGAGCAACCCTTATCTGCCCATGGAAATAACAAAGCCAACTGGCCTAGCTAATTACTTCAGATTTATTCTCAAGCTGAATTTTCTTCAAAAGAGGGGACTTCATCTCAGCATTCCTGGTCATAAGTCAATGTTAAATTTTTTAAATATAAAGGGAGAAGACACTGTAATTACCTTAAAATATTAGGTATATAATGATCCTTGTACAAGTTTCTTGGATATAAAAATGTCATAGAAAGTGATTTTCTTGGGAGGACAATTATAAGTTCAATAGGCAAATCACAGAGGGCTAAATTAAATCTTTTAAAGAAAACATATAATGTCATGTTAAAAAATAAGGATCACTGCGCCAGCATCTTTCTTTTAAAGGTCAAACTCCAGGCTTAAACAAGCCCTCAACTCATTCAACATATAAATCAATCTTTCCAAATCTTCATGAAATTGGCAATAAGCAGCTTATTTCGAAGTTTGGAGAGACTTAAAAGTTTTCCTGCTTATACATAACTCATTAAGCTAGAATGAAACAGGAAAAAGTATCTGGTGCTGCCACCTAGAGGTAGATTCTGAATTTTTAAATGTGCCAAATAGAGGGGCTACATAGAACTCTATTTGTAATTACTGTCTCTTCAAAATTAAATGCTTTGTCAGAATAATAAAGCAAAAGCTTTATGATCGCAGTTGGCATACATGAGTCTACGCTCATCATACAGTAAGTAATCCTATTACTATTTGAGCAAGAGGTGCAAAACCGAATTCCAAATTCCTTATCTCTTCTACTGAGAGCTTTCTCTGAATAACTAGCTTAAAGAAACAAACTTTATGCCCCATTTGAGAAAAGGAACTTCCACTTCTACTAGACTAGCTTTTGACAGGTGACTTCGATCATTTGGTCTGGCAGAGAATAAAAGAAGGAGCAGCCTGCTTAGCCTTGGCACCAGTTCCCTCAGGGAAACAGCAGCCGTGGTTTTCCCTACAAAAAGCAGAAATGATGTGTGCTTTAATTCAATCCTGTCACTTGTAGTGATCTAGTCACACCATTTTTTCTGGGGGGGGGGGGAGCATGGTGGGATGGTGGAACGAAATTTAAATCCTGTCATTTATAATTAGAAAATTTATAGGCTCTCACATTATTTTGGCAACAGGATCAAAGCTCTCATGTTTCAAGAAGTATTTATAGAAAGTAACATCATAAGCATTGGGGTAGAGGAGTTCAGCGGTATTGTTTTTTACTTAAGATCACCACATTCTTATCGCACACACCTCCAATGTGACGTTTAGCACAAAATTATTTTTCCTACCATTGTACTTTCTAGCCATTGTAAACTACCTGTTTTTAGAATGTTCACCTGCTCCCATTCCCAAGGAGTATTTACACTGTTTGAAACTCAAGTTCCAAATATAGCTGAGAGAGAATGGTTAATACATTTGACCAAATAATTTTCTTCCTCCAAAAATAAGGTCTCTATTAGTGTGACTGCAAATAACTACAGTAAAGCCAATTATATAAGTTCACACAAGTGGGGAAGAGGGAAAAATCCATATGAATGAAACCCCAAGTGAGTAAAGTAACTAGTATTCCCAAGCAGTTGTTTGTAATATGACTCACTTAAACTACTAGGGAAGCTAATTAATGAAATCCTAGTGTGAATTTTTTTTCCAGAAATTTATTTTAGGAAATAAATCATTTATCTTTTGCACAAAGCCAGCCATTCAGATATTTGGATTTCTCAGAGAACAATACTCACTGAAAATTTAGTATGATTAAAGAAAAAAATCAATTTTTAAAAGGCGAATGCCATATCCATAAAAAGCCTTGTACGGGAATGTTCTAGCAGCTTTATTCATAATAACCAGAAACTGGAAACAATCCAGATGTCCATCAACGTGAGAATGAATAACTGGATATAATCTACCATGGAATACTACTCAGTAATGAAAGGCATGAATACTGATGGATGCGAAAAGATGGTTGAATATCAAAACTGTGCTAAGTGAAAAGCTGAACACAAAGAGTATATAGCGTAGAAAATCATTTATATAAAATTCTAAAATAGGCAAAACTAATCTATGGTCATAGAAATCAGATGAGTGCCTGCTTTTGTGAGGGGGAGGGTAGTGACTAGGAAGGGGTACAAGGGAACTCTCTAGGTGATGGAAATGTTCTGTGTCTTGATAAACTGTATGGTACTCAAGATGGTAGCATTTCATGGTATGTAAATTATACTTGAACAAAAAGCACAACAAATGAGATGTCTGTGATGCATATTTCCAAAGGATTCATCTAGAATATATAAGGAATACCTGCAAGTCAATATGAAAAAGACAACCTAAGAGAAAAGTAGAAACAGACTTGAACCGGCACCTCACAAAAGGAGATATTCGAATGGCCAATAAGCATGTGAACAGGTACTCACCATTATTAGTTATCAAAGAAATGCGAATTAAAGCCACAACATTATGCCGCCACAGAAGATGAAGAAGAAAGAAAACACCAGATGCTGGTAAGAATATGGAGCACTCAAACACACACTGCTAGTAGGGGGTATAAATCAGGAGAACCACTTCGGAAAATTGGTAGACTCTACTATCTGAAACATACATGTCTCCTATGACCTGGCAATTCTCCTCCTAAGTATATACCCAACATAAACACATGCAATTGTTCCACAGAAGTCATGGGCAAGAATGCTCATACAGTGTGGGATAGTCACACAGTGAAATACTACACAGAAATGAAGTACAACCACTTGGACCAATCTCACAAACACACTGAACGAAAGTAGCCAGACACAAAGACTGAAGACACAACTTTGTGTAACATCCAAAAATAAGAAAACCTCATCTATGACGTCGGAAGTCATGATAGCAATTTCCTGGTCGGGGGTGGAGGACAGTTTCTAGAAGGAGACAATGGTACGTGTTTACGTTGTGAAAATCCATCGAGCTGTTCAGTGTTAGGTTTTGTGTACTTTTCTGCATGCATGCTATGCAAGAAAACTGCATTGGAAAAGGTGCAAAGTGAGTACTGAACATTTCCTATACTATACCTACGAGTTTGTTTAAAAACGTGTTATATTCCAACCAGACGTTATGTACCTCTTCATAAATGTACATGCCACCAGCTAGGAAGTAGTAGTAGCAAAAATTGAAATAAATTATTTTTAAAATAAAATAAGTCTTTAGAGCTAACTACACTTTACAGTAAATACAGGGGACAGAGGAACATGTTAAAGGATACCAATGGAATGCAATCTACAAATTTCAGAATAAGGGAAATTCTATGACGAAAAAACCATTATCTTTAACAAATACGTCAGAAAGATAAGAAAAAGATAGAGGAGAGGAACTCTCATATGGACCCTGACTGGATTCCAATTCGAAGCGTTTTTCTTAAGAAGTGCATTCATAGAATGACCAGGGAAATATGAACACTTATTGGACATTTGATGAAATAAAGGATTTGTCGGATTTTTTTCCTAGTGATGGTAATATTGTAGCTATTGAAAAGGGGGAATCCTTGTCTTATAGAAATGCAAAATGAAATATTTACAGATAAAATATGATCTCTACAATTCACTTCAAAATAATCAGAGGAGGTGGAGAAACAGAATGAGATTAGCCACAGGTGCAGACTGCGGAAGCTGAGTGTTGAGCGCATGGGGGCTTCTTACGCAATTCTCTCTACTATTGTGCATGTTTAGAATTTTCCATAATAAACCATTTAAAACTACTCTAGATCCAACTTAATTGATTATACACGTAGCAGACAACTGAAACTGCCTTTCACACCAGTAATAAACATCTCCATAAGACAAATGGAAGACTTCTGAGCATTTTAAAAGAAGTATGATCCAAACCTCTGGGTTAAATAAACTTCCAAGGTTTTTATTGTCCTATAGAAGATAACGCCTAAAATCTTGGAAGCAAAAAAAAAATCCTGACGGGCAGCGTTTCCATGACCTCACTCGACTACTTTTCACATCCTTGATGATGGCTCTGAATGTAAATTTGAACTTAGTGAGATGTGTACCTCTCGGCAGGAAAAAACTTCAGAAGTGTCTTCTTTCCTATTTTTAAATCTGATCAAATAACTTTATTTTGAAAATTATTTGGAAAATAAAATAACAGACCAAAAATTGCTTCTCTTACAACAAAGCTCTCTTCTCTCCAGCTACATTGGTAGATATGGACAGCTACGCTGAAGGTCCCAAAATACCACCTCCTTTTTAGAAGTGAGTTAATATTTAACCATTTTTCTTTCTTCTGATTTCATAAAAACTATCTTAATTTTATTCGTAAAATAAAAATGTGAATATTTTTCAACAAGGAAAGAACTTATAATTCACCACTTTCAGCCTTTCAGTCTTATTCACACATATTTATTATCACTTAAGTATCTATGTACAATATTGTATTCAGCTGTTTTCATTTATTCTGTCTTACCCATTTTTCTACAGGTTACTTAATCTTCGTGTCATTTTGGTGTACTTAATTAAAACATATCTTTTAAAAAACCAATCTATATAGTTAATAATACGGTGCCGTATACTTAAAAGTTGCTGAGATTAGAGCTTAACCATTCTCACCACAAAAAAAGACTCAACTATGTTTAACTATGTGAGATGATGGATGTGTTATCTTGGTCATCATTCTACAATGTATATGGATATCAAATTATCACATTGTACACTTTAAATTTATACAATTATATTTGTCAATTATTCCTCAATAAAGTTAAAAAAAACTTTTTAATTGCTCTAACTGAAATAGTTCAAGAAATTCCCATTTACTTTGGAAACTCCAATTGTTACAAAGTAGGAGTTAGGAAATTACTAGTCCAAGTGATTATTCTAAACATGCTCTAATTTGGTTCCAAGTTCTCAGTTCACTGAGGTCTCTATCTGAGTTAGGTGAGAAGCATCACTGCGGGCCAGTGAGATAGAAACAGACATCACGTGCTCCCCTTGCAGGGACTGAGGCGCAAAGCTTTGCAACGGATACCCTTACCCTTTAAGGGGCTCTCTGAATTCCCTAATGTGCTGAGTGGCTGAGATGGCATGGGATACCACCATGAAGGTGGGGTAGGGTGGGCTGCCGTTCATCAATGGGCCGGAAGAATTGGTGACAGGTGGTTACAGGCAACTACTGCCAACTCCACACTGGTCTCTCCACAGCGCTTTCCCACAATGCCTCAAATGCTTCCACTTCTATACACTCCTCCCCAGTAGCCCCAGCTAGAAGTGGTCTCTGCTCCCCCTGAACATCAATAGCCCTTTATTTTATGTCTTTTAGGACGTACACTGTGTTGTCCGCTAGACTTCCCCACCACAGTGAAATCAACTAAGCGGACTGGGCTGTACTAGAGGAAAGGAACCGTGGCTGACTCAACTCTGTATCCCTCACGGCACCCACTAAGATGCAGAGCACAGCAGGTCTTCAACGCTCATCCGTTCAATGAATGCAAAAGCCAGCTGGGAGCATCCTACTTTGCATTTGGTGTGATCTTACTTTTTAAATTTTACTATTAATTATTTTATAGAAAATATTAAAGGTTTGGAAATGACGGTCATATGCGGGCATTCTTCTAAAAGCTTACTCATGAAAAAAGGCAAAAGTCTTGATTGATAAATACCTGAGGCACCTGCTGGTAACATCATTTTACTCCCAACCACCTGTATTTCATTCCACCTCCCATCTTTTGCAGGTGTATCCTCCCTAGCCTGTCGAAGGTACCCCAAATGGTGTTTGGCCCACGGATGCACTAATTTCTTAGATGTTATTGGATTCTGTCTATTGAGAAAAACTACCTAGTATAATGTGAGTGGTATAGCCATTTTTTAAAAGGGGAATTTTTCCTTTCTAATTTAACTCAGGAATGCACCAGGTTAAAGTGTGTCCTGTCTTGTTTTAAGGGCTACTTTCAGAAATTAAACTTTAAATCCTCACATTCTTCAAACATAAGTAATTTCTCAGGACCAATGAGAAAACTGCCCACACAGATAAATGCCTGAAATTTTATCACTGACCATGAAGAAATGTACTTGACAGCTATTGTACAAATCATCGCTCGTTGGAGTAAAGATATTACATAATTCTAAGTATTGTTATACATGAAACATAGATTTATTAAAATGAACTTTAGACTATTCTTATCACTTGCCTGTTTAGACTATTCTCATCACTCGCCTGTTTTGCTAGGCACAGAAGACTATTTGGATGTTGGCGCACACTGTGAATATTTCATCCACAGAATATAGAGAGCTTTCATTAGAACAAGAGAGAGAAAACCTATAGTCTGGAGAACAAAAGCTAAGAGTTCCAAGTTTTAGTGGCCATGTTTCCCATAGGGCTATTGTATAGAAGAGTAATACTATATTTTTTTCTATTCACAGATGGAAAAGAGTAAAATTTTGCTTTATTTAAGCCCAATAGCAATAATCTTGCATGGGTTTCAGAAAAATGATACATATTTTACTGTGGGATAATGAGGACCATTAGTTATTAGAGAGAACAAATCATTCTCCTTCAATTCAACAGACTTATTCATTCACTCGCTTAATAGACTATCCTCTCTCCTTCTCACTAAAATCGCCTTCCCCTGCAGAACACCTGGCCATGCAACATGCCACCAGACAGACTTCAGGAGGTATCTTGATGGGGAGAAATAGAGAATTTCCAAAGTGAAGCCACAGGATAAAACCAACACTTGATGCTTGCCTTTCATTTCAAGGAAAGCAGTATAAAAGCAATAGAAAAAGAAAAAGGTAGTTGAAAAATATAGTTGGTCTCCACAAAAGAGTCTTAAAAATAAAAAATCATGAACTTAATAATTTTCCTAAATGAAATTATGCCATTATTCCTGATTTCTTTGTACTAACTAAAAGGACAAAGTATCAAACTTCCCTAAAGTTTCAACACTATAATACATTTCATTAATCAAAGATAAAAACTACATTAAAAGCAAGAGAATTATTTTATGTCTGTGATTAGGCAGTTGGAGGGCTTGTATTTTATGTATACATTTGTACACTTCAACTTATTTAACAGTGTCAGTTCACTAACTGCAGTTTTTTTATATAAAGAAAACAGATTTAGAATTTTAAAAACAAATTACAGTAATTTTATGCCTACAGCCTGCACCTCTTAGAAACCATGTACCCCCCAACACTCCCCTCACTTTCCCACTTCTTCCCCATCTCCCCCCTCCTCCTCTCTAAAACCACAGTCTAAGTGAGAATTGAAAACAGGGGCCTCGAATCCCCTAGTGAAGAACCGCCACCCTAATTTTTCACTTGGGGTGGAGGAATAAAGGATGCAGATCGAAATGCAGCTACTGACTAAGGCAGGGGGCGAATGCCTGCAAAGATGTGCCAGGAAAACTTTGATGTTTTCTACAGATCCTCACGGTGACTGGCACTGGCTGTCCTGCACTTCATTAACGTGCGTGGAACCTTCTATGAGGAAAGAGGGGAAGACAAAGGACTACACGACTTAGTACTAATGAAGGTAGACAATGGATAGCATTGGTGATGGCAGGGGCTGTGGTGGGAGAACAGGACAAGCAGGGGAGGAGGGGGACCGCACAATAATGACAACCTCACAGGCCTTCAGTATAATGACTGCCGTCAAATGGCAGAAGATAAAAATGAGAAAAAGAAGATAAAAAGGGGGAGCAGCAGCAGCTCCTTCAGGGCCGAGGATGCAGGCCCTTCCGGCAGCTCTAATCGGCTACCTGGCACCGAGAAGGGGCTGCCCAGAAGGGGCCGTCCGTATAGCTGGGGCTGCGCCTAGAGATTTCAGGGGATGAAGTAGGAGAGATGGGGACATGGCGGGACCGTGCACAAGCACAGCGGGTTCCCACTGCACACTGAGATCGGTCAGTAATAAGATGAACCCTCTGAAGATGGGACCCACTCCGGTGACCAGTTTTGAAAATGATTAGTGGAAACTGGAGTCCTAAGACAGCCTGTAATCATAAGGCTGCTGCAATTAGGATAGTCTGTCTTTAAGCAAGTCAAAACCTGCCCACGACTTAACTTATATTTTTAAAAAATGGTCTTAAATAGGACCCTGGAACCAACAAAATCAGTGTGGTCCCCTCTTGGTAAGACCAGTCTTGAGCTATCTGAGTGGGACTGGCTACCCACTGGGCAGGCCGCAGCACCCTTTAGCGCTCTTTTGCAGAAACAGAAGGCTCCGCACTCATTGGGTAACTGTCACCCACGGGGCGCGGCTTGTTCCGTTTATCCCTCCTCAGCTCCAGAAAGTCCAAAACCAAAGAAGGAAAGGGTCATGGTTAGCCTTTAGACTAGGTTCTTGATGACACAAATGGAAAAACTGGGAGATCCAAACAAAAAAATAATTTTGCTCAGGGGTTTTCATTGGGGAGTGGTGGGGCTCGCAGTAGGGAGAGAAGGGAGAAGATGAAGCTCCCTTGCCTTCACATCCACGCCATCGCACTTCCGGTTGAGGATACCTGTCATCACCTCTTAGAGCTAAGCGGGGGCAGTACAGTTCAGCACAGTGGCTAAGAGCACAAGCTTGGGAGTCACACAGAGCTAGGTCCCAAGCCAGTCGCAGCCAGCCACTTATAGCTATGTGACAAGACCAGATTAGTTACTCCTGTAAGCCTCAGTTTCCTTCTCTGTAAAATGGAACGAATACAAAATACCCTCACGAGGCTGTTGCGAAGATTAAATGAGAAACATATGCCAAGTACTTATGGCATCCAGAAGAGCAAGCACTCAACACAGAGGAGAGAAAAGGAAGCAAAAAAAATACTGTGCACTTACACTCCCACCTCCCAGCTGAGGATTTATAAATATCATCAAATACAACTCAACTTTGAGAATATATTATATGATGATTTGGGTAGCAGAATTTTATCTTCCTAATTATGTTTTGCTTAGGCAAATGGCAAAAATGAGCTTCTACTTCCAGAACAGACGCTGATGGGAAAGTGGAAACGGGGCTGGCAGGAGGAGCGCAGACACACACTCAGCAGGGGCAGGATGGAAAGTATGTGACTTGATAATTCATCCATCCAATCTCAGTCCACAAATGCACACTGAGTACTAACTATGCGCAGATCTCACGGACTGGAGGAGTCTGGACATATTTATGCAGCAGCCTGGTGCGAGGGTGGGACGCGGCTGCTAACAGTGCTCACTGGCTCCCTCCGCTCCGGGCCCGTGCGGAGCATCTCACGCACATCATCTTACTGCTCCCTCAGAGCAACTCGAGTTTATGACTCCAGAGACGAAGGCTTAGACCAAGGTTTAGAAGCTCGCCAAAGCGACAGAGCCAGTACCAGTACTTGAACTCAAGTCCATGGCTTAAGCCAGATGTCTCAATGAGAAGAGGAGGAGAATTTTCCATGAAGCAGGGACAGAATGAGCAACGCCATATTCAAGGGGGCCCTGAATATACTGATTAAGAAATAAGGCTAGAAATACAGGTTGGAACTAGAAACTTAGAGTCTATGACTGCTAGGTCCCAATCCAGTCGCAGCCAGCCACTTATAGCTATGTGACAAGACCAGATTAGTTACTCCTGTAAGCCTCAGTTTCCTTCTCTGTAACATGTCAGTGGCTCTGTAACATGTCAGTGGCTCTGGACGTTACCTATAGATAGTGAGGAACCACCTATGAATTTTGTCAGGCGGTACTCTAACTACCCTTCTGAGCGTACCATGGACTAGAGAGTGGAGAACGTAGAGCAATGTTAACTCCTTACACGCTGGGTGTCTACAAATGAAATCAGGGCAGGTTATAAAACACATTTCTAAGCAAGAGCTGACAATCTGGTGACACAGCAAAAACTCAAAGGAATGCTGAGGTTTCGGAGTTGGCTGGAACCTCCTGGGATGTGAGGAACAGGCCAATTCCTAGAAGATAACAGCTACTTCGGTTTTAGAAGAATTTAAATGAAAGTGAGAACAGGATACTCACAGTGAACTGAATACTAAAACCTAAACTTTTTAATGTTAAAAAAGCTGTTCCCTCACCTTATAATACGATATCTTTAGAGACAGAGACAAGATGAACCAATAATCGAGATACCATCAATCTCTTTATTAATGGAAGTTCACTAATTAAAGCTGCAACAATGTAAACTCAGACTTATAATGCTGCCTAAAATCTCCTCCATCCTTTCTTTTGCCTTCTCTCTCCCCTCAGCATTTACCGATTGAGAACCTACTATGGAGCAGGCAGGTGGTTACAGAGGCAGCAAGTGTGTAGGGTTCACAGTCTCTGAGGGGAGACGGACATTGGTTACAAAACCACCACAAAAATAAATGCCCAACTATAAACAAAGAAGCACTTGGCACAGCACCATGCCTATAAAAGGGCCCACACTGGGCAAAGGAGGAAGAACTGAGCGTGTTGCTGCCACCAGCTGAAGGGCTACATGAGTTTGGGGCACTTACCTAACCACGATGCAATGAGGATGGCATCAATTCCATCTATCGGTTCACAGATCCGAGCCACGACTGGGTGGATCTGCTGGGCCAGGTAGTACTGGGTGTCAATGGTTAAATTGTCCTGCTTCTGCAG
>NW_011889257.1:936985-1084743 GCF_000151845.1 Pteropus vampyrus
TACTACCGTCTTTACCAGAGACTGGAGGCGGGGGCCTCTCTCTCTAGCAGGCTCCTGATGGAAACAAACTGGGATGTTTATCAACTAGATTCTACTTATTGTAAGATTTAATGAAATACCTAAAAGGAAGCAACCCTCGGATTAAAAGATTTGCTTATAATTATTTTTCGGGAGTTTACAACACAGTAAAAATAAATGAGGCAGAACTAATCGACTTTGTTTCCCTTCTAGAAGTTTGAATTGTTAGATGAGAGTAAGGTGACAGCCAATGACAAAAAGAGTGTGAAGAATCCTTGAGCACTGTCTTCATGCACCACAACTGTGTTCAAACTGCCTTTTAACAAATACACAAAATCTGATAAATTTATAGAATTGTAGTTTTTAAAAAACTGGTCTGTCCTTAAGATTATAGCTATGTTGAGTTTACTAATTTTTGACGGTGAATAAAAATCAGATTTATAGAGATAAATATTGTTTTTTTAAAAAAAGCACTTGAGTTACTTTCCAGTATAGCATTAGAAGATGTTCTCATAGCAAGACATGTTTTTTTAAAAAGCAGTTGAAAATTTCTAAGCATATTCTCAGTTCAAAAAGTTTTTACTTTAAATATCTACACAAAAGACTAGTTTTAACAGTGACCCAAACATATCTCTTCTTGTATTTAAGTTGTGGTACATACATACAATGGAATATTACTCAGCCATTAAAAAAAAAGAAAGAAATCTTACCATTTGTGACAGCACGGATGGACCTAGAGAGTATTATGCTAAGTGAAATAAGTCAGACACAAAGACAACTATCATATGATTTCACTTATACGTGGAATCTAAAGAACAAAATAAACGAACAAACAAAATGAAAACAGACTCATAGATACAGAGAGCAAACTAATGGTTGCCAGATGGGAGAGAGGTTGAGGGAATGGCCGAAAAATGTGAAGGGATTAAGAAGTACAAATTGGTAGTTAGAAAATAGTCACAGGGGTGTGAAGTACAGCATAGGGAATATAATCAATAATATTGTAGTAATCATGTTTAGTGCCCAGTGGGTACTAGACTAATCGGGGGGAATCGCTTCATAAATTATATAAATTTCTAACCACTATGCTGTACACCTGAAACTAATATAAAATAATACTGACTGTCAACTCTAATTGAAAAAAAATTTTTTTTAATTAAAAAAAAAAATGAGCTCGAACATGACTAAATTCAAAAGAACTGATAACAGGTTTTACTGTGTTGTATTGGAAAAACATTTAGGCCGTGACATCAGACAGACCCCTCAAAGGCCTTAATTCTCAAACCTAACAAGACCCCATGGTATATGCAGTAACATGTAGCATACACCTTTAAAAACAGATTAAGGAGTAATTTTGGTGTTCCTCGAAGTGCCCATGTAGTAGTCATTTGTGAATGTCACAAAGCACATACTTCACGGAGACAGTCAGGTACAGTCAATTCATTCAAAACTATGTAGTCATATTTAGTAGAAAACTAATGGAAAAAGGTGATAAGTAGGCCCCTTAAAATGTTACAGAAAGCCTTATGGAAATTATGTCCACTGAATGTTAAATAATTGGGGATTTAAAACTTAACCAATAAGTGGAAGTTAATTTAAGATCTCAGTAAATAATTCATGTAGGTTTTATAAGACCATGAACTACAATATAAATTAGATACCAAAAACATTACCCTGAACTCATCTGAATTTACAGTCTGAGTAAGTTATTAGTAGAATACTATATTCTAAATGTAAATTTTAAACAAAATAGAACCTTTATAGGAGATGAGCCACTCTTGGAGGGCACCACTTAGAGCAATCAGCAGTTCTCTTAAAATGTCTGATCATACCTTTTCAAAAAATATGGTTGTGTTATGAAGCACAGAAAGAAAAGTCTGAGTGCTTAAAAGCAAAAGAAGTAGGGAGTTTTGGTGAAAATGGGCGTGTCCCACTGCTAGGGGACAAAGGCAGATTAAAGTCCTACAGCTTTTCTTGGAATACAGTGAGAAGAATAAATTAGTAGAAATAAACATAAACTGCGGTTTTTAACAAGCAAGTACCAGTGGATAGGGGGAATGTTGAAGACACCAAATTGGATTTATGGTACTAACAGTAACACCAGCATTTGAGCTTTTCTATGTCATAAAGACCTGAGAGGAAGAAATCACAAGACCTAATATTTAGACATCAAGGAACATAAGCTTGACTTTTAAATACATCAGTCATACCACCATAGGCCTCCATTCCAAGTTTAGCCAAAACATAACTCTGGCTGGATTTCATTATTAGATGCTAATTCACAGAAAATATATATATGTATATATGTATCTATATCTTAAATATATATGTATACCTATTTTAAAAGTTGTATGCTGCCATCTGTTCCTGTCATTAATAATCTAAGAGCTTTTCCATTTATGTGAAGACATAAGTGAAAAAAAACTAGCCTATTTACCAAAATCTTTATTTGCATAATATGAAAATTGTTTTTTTGAGATGAGACTTGTCAGAGGCGATATGCAAAGCACATTAAGGGCTTGAGCGAGTCAGACATTTATGGAAATATTTTCCTGCAGGAATTGGCTTTCTGTAACAGTTCTTAATCAAGGGTAACCCTAGGAGGGAGACACAGTCAAGTGCTGATTCCTGTCCATGTACTTAAATCATTTGTTATGTACATCCTCTACAGTACTGAGCAGATACTAACAGATAACTTTTCAACATTGAAAAGACTATGAATTTAAAACACATTGATGGTAGTTCGACAAAGACCAATCATAATGCAATGAAGTTTAGAGCTTACCTAAAAATTGGTACTGTAATAAGACAATGAAATTCATTAATTAAAAAGGAAGTCTTATTTGGATGAACTATGCCTTTTGGTAGACAGAGCACACCATAGTAATTTTAAAGAATTTGGATAGAGGCTATAACGGACTTTTTTTTTTTAACAGAGAGAAGAAATGAGATCTCTCCATTGTTCCGACCGGAGTCAACTGTTTTCAAAGAAAAAAGTACACCTCTGTCATACCCTCTCTCCCTGTCCCTATATCACGCATTTCATATTTTTTTCAAGTATTTTTCAAAAATGCATTTACTCTCTTATTCGACTAATAGTCATAATGAAAACTGTTGCAAAAGGAATGATAAAGGACTATTGCTAGACATATGACCAAATTTATAAACATTTTCATTAAAGTTAATTTAGGGTTGAAATAGTAGTTGCTGTTACACACCTATACACCTGTCTCACCAAAATAATTTCAGTGAACCAAAATACTGGTCTTAAATGTTTTGTGAAAGTTTTTATGAAATATGCCATATCCCTGACTAATGCTTTCAAATGCTATACAACCGACCAGACTAAAGCATCTCTTGACAGCATCAATTATTTGGAAGACTACTAAATAAGACACTGTGGGGATCTGGATTTTACTATGGGTTCATAAGTGGTATGGGAGTCTTGTTAATTATAATAGTTTTACCTGACAGATGACATACGACACAGTATCTCCAGCTTTCACCTTTCTGCCTCCTTGAGAATTTATCCAGAGGGCAACATGTACATGAGGTAGGCTTTTTTTATCAGGGTAGTCCTGGGGATCCTTTGTCAAGGCCTAAAAGGGAAGAGGAGGGAACAAAATGCCCCAAAGTTTCAATAAAATCTTTCTCACACAGATACACACTAATATATCTTTGCTAGAATCATACCAGTCACATCAACATAAAAATGACAGAAGCTGTATGTAGAAAACACTGTCACAGAATCTTTAGATAATCCATCCTCAAGGCTTCTCTCTCCTTCATTTAGTAACTAAATGTAACCAGATGCAACCCTGACAAAGAAGAAATACCAAGTTTATGGGCCATGGCACATAATACTTGCACAGAAAAAAATAAGACTATAAATTCAGTCTTCTATGCAGCCTCAGAGTTTCTCCTAATGTTTGCAGTTCTTTCACTGAATTAACTGATTAGTTAGGACTGATGGATGATAGATAATGGTTACTCTGACATACTGATCTGTTTCTCAAAAGCTTATCTAGCCTAAATAAATCCCAAAGGCACCAGAAATCACTAGATTTACTCACACTGCCAATGTAAGCTCTACAAAGGCAGAATGAGTGAGTCTGTAACACAAAGTAATCACCACGAGAACAGGGACATGGCAGCCTTGCTCATGGCTGCATTCTCAGTGCTCAGAACGATGCTTGGTGTATAGTAGCAACCAAATGTTTGCAGAATAAATGATTTCCCTCACTCTGCAATAATTCACTAAGTTTCAGCACTGTGAAGTACTGAGAGATGAATAAGACAGTCACTGGTCCTAACTCATCTGCTATTAGTAAATGACTCCCTATTCTGCAAAACAAAAAAACAAACCAAAACAAAAAAGAAAAACCGAACCTCTAAAATAAGCTGCATGTGCCAGAAGGGAGATGTGAACAAAGTGTGGAGAAAGTTTAAAGAGACAAAGATCACTTCCACCTGGGGGCAGAAATCATGGAAGACAAAAACTTAAGCGGGCACATGAAGAAAAAACAAGATTTTAAGAAAAGTGACAAGGGCAAGAAGATTCCGGGCAGAGGAAAAAAAAAAAAAAAGCAAAAGTTAAAATCAAGAGGTGAAAGAAAATATAGTCTATTGGACTGAAACTCAAAATACCCAAAGAAGAGGAGGAAACCATCTAGCTCTATAAGACGTGGGTTTCAAAAGATAAGAGAAGGAACAGAGAACAGGGTGCTGCTGCATGAATAGGTCACCTAAGTGTGGTCCGTGGACCACTGGGGTTCCTGACACCCTTTCAGGAGGTTGCGAGATCAAAACTATTTTCCTAACACTATTTGCACTGGTACTGCAGAAGCAATGGTCAGGAAAAGTTCTGGTGTCTTATAAAAATGAATCAGGGCAGGGGCACCAAACTGTACTAACGGTGATTATATTCTTCACCATCACATACTCACGGTTTAAAAAAAAAAAAGCCACTTTTACTCAAGAATGTTCTTAATAAAGCAGTAAAAAGTATTAATTTTTAAAGCTCTCGACCCTTGAGTATAAGGCTATTGTTTTGTGTGAGAAAACAGGAAGTATGCACAAAGTTCGATACTGAAGAACAAAGGTGGCTTGGGGAAAAGCACTTATGCAATTATTTGAGTTACAAACTAAACTAGCTGCCTTTTTCATGGAACACAATTTTTACTTGAAAGAAGTACAGGCCAACTATAGTTATTTTAACTTGGGTATCTACCTGGCAGACGATTTCTCAAGAACCAAGTGAGCCTGCCACTTCAAGGAAAACAACTGATTGTGTATATATTGTCTATGATAAAATTCAAGCTTTCAAGGGCAAATTAGAATTTTGGAAAACTTGTTTCCACTTCTGCGAGCATGACAGTTTCCTTAGACTTAATGACTTTTTGATGATATAAGGAGGAACAATTTTAAATGTGATTTTTGATACTGTATAATAAAATGTGTCAAAATTTGGAAGATCTGCATAACTCGGGGAACCAACATTGAACAAATGACCAACATATAAGGTCGTTCATGGGTAAAATATCCATTCAAAGTACAACTCAGACCAAAAGAGTTTAATATAAGAAAGTACGCAAAGTTCATCAATATGGTTTCAGATTCCACATTACAAATAACTTCTAAGAAAATACCACTTGGAGAGTTCTACTGTAGAATAAAAAAAAATGCACAATTACCTGAAAAATTATGGAAATACTTCTGCTTTTTCCAACATATTTGTATGAAACTGGATTTTCTTCCTATACTCAACCAAAACCACACATCACAACAGATTGGATGCAAAAGCAGACAGAATCAGACGTCTTCTCCTAAACTGTACATTAAAGAACCCTGAAAAATTGTAAAATGATGCTGTTCCTCTAGCTAATTTTTGTTTTGAAATAGTTATTTTTCATGGAAAAGAAGTTATTTTTGTAATCACATGAAGAGTTTACTGCTATTTTAAATAAATTAATAAATCCTTTAAAAATTTGTTTTAATTTCTAACACAGTAAACAGCAACATAAACCACATAAACAAAATGTCTTGGAGGCCTCAATTATTTTCAGAGTGTGAAGGTGTCCCAAGGTTAGGAAACCTGAGAACTGCTATAGTAGAATAAAACAGGTCCTCAAACACGGCTGCACAACCAATCTTATGTACACTTAGGAAATCAGACACTCAGTATAGGAGAGTGCCTAGAAAACTCTCCAAGTATTTGAATCTCCTCAAACCTGTATTATGTGAAGTCTTGATTGACTCAGTTGGGTAATACTGCATAGAAATCTTAATCAATATAACTCTACTTAAGAAAACCGTTATCTTCAATTGACTATACTTCAGTGCAATGTTAAAAATTTCTGAATTTCATATGACATATTTTCCAATTATTAGATTAGGGCTATTTGGGGGTTTTACAAGCTAGTTTTACAAGGCTTCATTTTGGGGGAAAAAAGTGTTTCCTGGTGGTTTGGGCTCAAGTTAGCCAAGGCTATAAAAATCAGTGGTCAAGTATTTTGTGTTACTTTATGAAATATATTAACCTAAGATTGCAGTAGTTAAGAAAAGCAGTTGCTTTTGGCAACAAGGGCTAAAATCTCTAGTAAGGTAAATCTCATCACTTCACCCTAGGCTAACCTCCCATTTTCAACCCCTACCCACATCCAAAATATATATATATACACACATATTATATAAATATATAAACAAATATACAAATAACCTATAAATATAAACTACATAGAAATATATGCTATATATAAAAATACTATATCTAAATATAAAGACTTGAAAATATGGACCATGCTTTGCTTATTCAACTTTATATCCCAACTGTAATAGCACTGTGCTCATAAGAGGTACTCCATATTTGATGAATAGATGATTAAACAAATCCTTTCAAAGCTCACTGAATAACTATTATTTGCCAGTTACTGTGCCGAGTCACATGGAGAATATAGACAGTAAGTCACAATTTCAGTTCTGTCACAGAAAAATATATGCACAGCCTCGATCGCACTATTAACTTATTATTAATAATAATGTATCACTAAAAGTTGATAATTATTAAAGCATGCGAGGTCATGCTACTATTCTCTCTACTTTCATATAAGTTTAAAAATTGCAATAACAAAAACTTTAAAATAACAAAACTGTAGACTGCTCATCAGAGCTTTAAGATTGCCAGTGTCTGTGACTCTAGATTTCTTTGCACACTAGTAATATTGTCTCATCGTTCATATGAGAAGACAACAGTGAGCTCACCACCCGAGAGAGCACGTGCTCAGTGTGGCCTGGCCAATAATGTAGTCATGTTCAGACTGAACCTTCCAAACTCATGGAACCCCTTGCGATCGAGGGCCCACACTTTAAGAAGGTAGACGGAGTCAGGGATATGATCTGCAGAATAGATGCTAAAATTGATCAAAGGAAGACTGAAGTCGTAACTCCTACTCATGCAAATTTCTGAGGAAGAAACAAAACAAAATCTGAAAGGAAACCACTTTCTAGATGTCACAAGTGATTCCATGCCAATAGGTGTACACTGCATCACTTCAAGTGAAGAGCTAATGCAAGGCACATATTCTCTTATAATATTTCCACATTTTGCACATGAGTTTTAATTCATGTACAAATAAATGTCTTCTTTTGTGACTTTAAAGACATCATGGTCGAGGTGTAAGAAACAAGTGACTTACCTAAGAATAAATACAAATCATAAGGATATACACAGAAAATATTCATTCTCTCCAGGAATCAAGGAAATACAAATTAAATCCAACAGTGAAATACTGTTTCATATCCATTACGTTAGCAACGTTTTATTTAAATATCACCAGTGGTATTATCACCAATGAAATATCACCAATACAAACCAAACTGTTGTGAAATTGGCACACATTTTGTTATTATCAATTGGTATCACCCTTTTGCAAAGCAATTTAGTAAGAACCATACAGATACTCATCTTTTGACTTAAATATTTCACTTCAAAGAACCTAAACCAAAAGCAAAATGATAAATGGACAAAGATGCTTAATAGTTATTTACAATAGCAAAAATAAATAATTTAAATAAACCAAAATTTAAAATAAAGATATCAGTGAAATATAAGATTAACACATTGATTAACATGATGGTTTTCAAAGTAATAGAAATGTGGAAAAATCTGTTTGTTAAATGAAAATAGGTTTCAAAATATATAGTTACTGCTACAACGTAAAAATATGTTTTCAAGAGTAAAATATACAAAAATGGCAGGCATTACTTTTAGCACGGGGTATTACGAATGAGTTTTAATTCTAAAACTTTCATTTAATGTCATCATTAGATTCTTTTTCATTAAAATTCTTTTTTATGAGCTTTTATAACAAAATCAATCATAAAACAGGTAAAATAGTATTTACAAAATCAGTTTCTAAATATGTAAGGGTATTTTTTTTAAATGGAAAAAAAAAAGTCTGTAACCTAACATCCCCTATTACACAGCATTTTGGAAAGCAAGATTTCATTCTTTGAAATTAGGTGAGAAAAAATATTCCCTATTTTCAAGAACTAAGATTGCCCATACAGTTTTAACTCATACAGTTAAAACACACACACACACACACACACACACACGGGCACATGCGTGCCCTCCCTCCCTCCCCCTCCCTCTCTCGGCTTTAGGCCTGCCCCCCAAAAAACTATACAAATATAAGTTAAGAGGACTACGAAGAACGTAGTACTCTCTAGTCCCTGAAACATCAACTGTATCACTCCGCAGAACCTATAGAAACAAGGCTTCCACGAATTAAAGGAAGAAATGGAAAGAGAAGGCCCTGCTACAGACGTGGCAGTACCAGTGGCTGGAAAAGGAAGAATGATATGCTAATGCTCAATCTGTGAGACAGTTGTTAAGCAGCTTTCATCACCAGCTAGAATTTATTTCAATTGCAAGGATGAGGTGGTTCTTCAACTATCTGAAGGAGGAGAAAAACACATGGCAGCAGCTGGGCTCAGCAATAAATGCTACATTTACCTTGTTAATTTCAAACTGGCTCACTGGGACACTGCCATTTAGCACATTTTCTCCAATTTCTATCAACCTCTTCTGAATATTTTCCACTATAGTGTCCCGGCTTTGATCAGAAAGAATTTGGCCAATGACAAAGCTGCAAAAAGAAAGAGGGATTGATTTTTTAAAATCATATTTTATTAATAAAGGAGAGAAAAGGAAAATAAATGCCATTAGATTAACATGTGGACAAGAACTGTACTAAAAGCTAACATGAGAGTTAATGTCCAAAAGGCTGTTGCTATTTGTTTTTTTAACAGTAATTCTACCAAAGGTTTACCAACCTTGGAATGTCAGGTTTGCCCTCAGACATACAGATTACTTTGCTTATGCAGCATCCAATGCTTCACATTCAAAATGCAGGGAACGGTATGCGTTCCATCATAGTTTTATGCAATTACAAAATTCAAAAGCAGTTATATTCTACCCATAAGTTAAAATGTTAGAAGATAAATTTTTTACTTTCCTCATAAAGCTCCAAGATATTATCTCGGATGTCATCAAGATATCATCTCCACCTGAGATAACCATTAGCTAGGAAGTAGAAATATAAAGTTCTTTACGTAAATTTAAAAATAAATAAATATTTTAAACCTTTCTTTCTTCGGCTTCATTATATTGTTCAGTGTTCTCCAACCTTATGTTATTCCACCAGACCCCCCACAAAAAGGAAAAAAAGGGAAAAAAGTAAGGAAGCCAATATTTTATCCATTTCTGAGAAAATGCAGAGCGAGGGTTTGACAGCTGCATTATAATTTGTCAGAAAAAGAACCCTGACAAAAACATTTGTATAGCTTTAATTACTAATACATTTCTAACTCGGAGAAATTTACTTCTATTATGATGCATCTTTTCTTAGAAAACACAAAGCTGAAGAGAACACTCTAATCGACAGTCTATACAAAGTAGTTTCATCTTTGGGTACATTTGGGGGCAATGAAGCATTTCAAACTACATTTCATAAAAGGCTAACAGTGACCTATACTCGGATGATCAACTTTGCCTAATCAAGAGTAGTTTGCAGAAGCAACAATTGCTCAATCTCCTGACTTGAAAGCAAGAGGAAGACTGGAAAACAAGTAAAAACTGCTGGTATGCAGCAATATAAAAATTAATTTAAAATTTTGCTTTAAAGGAAAAAATTCTATTTTCAGAATTCCTCAGGTTCACAAAACAGGAGTATCCAGAAAGATGGCGAATAAGGTACCCAAAGATTCATTTTTAAATGGGTGCTTTATAAATTAATATGACCCTAAAAAAATGAAACGGGCCTTAACACAATCTTTAGTCTCAGGGGTCATTCATGACATTTATTATTTCTGAGGTATATATGATATTTGAGAACTAGCTCTTAAATTAACCTGAGATTAGTAAGAATCTTTACAAATGATATGGGTGGGAATAAAGACTCACTCCATGGCCAACTTTGAATCCCAGACCATTTTAAGTCATGAAACGGGACATCTTAACAACTACATTCCTAAAGAGGCTCTAGGATAATTCAGAAACACAACACAAGGCACTTTCTAATAGAAACAGTAAAGCACAACAAAACGAAAACAAATCACATGAACAAAACCAACTCTGTCAGGATCTAAAATGCGAAGGTTCACCCTCACCACGAATTAAAACTCATGAGCTGTATCTTACAGCAGGCATCTCTTCCTGAGCGAGTCCGGCTTTTTCTAACTTTTACTCTATCTATAAAACGCCACTCCAAATAAGTAAGAATTGGTAATATGCATAATAACAATAACAAAGAAGAAGTTGCATCCTTGTGCTTGGCAGGTGTTGTCCACATCATTAACACTTGAAGCTTTTAAGAACAAACAATGAAAGCAGGAACGAAAGCTGAACTCACTTTCCAGTGTCTTTAGCAAGATCGCACCAATCTCTTCTGACTATATCTAATCCTTTTAGCTCTTGTTTGGTTGAGTAATTCCCGTCGGACGTTGGCTCCACAACCAGAGCAGCATACTTCTTTTTCTTCAGCAGTAGCAGAGACTTGAAAATTCCATCGATGTCTATTTCAAGCAGTTTGTACAACTTATTCACTTCACTTTTTACCTGTGAAAGTTTTAGCCATTAATATTAGCTTCTCAAACATCAATAGGGAGAAGAAACTACAAATTCCTAAGACTTAATCTAAACAGAACTTGAGGTCACATGAGACTAGGATGCAATTACTCAGGGTATATGGAACACGATACTATGCTGGGTCCAATGCAAGAACAATGAAAAAGCACAGGGACAAAAACAGATTAAAATAAATAAATAAACAGACAATAATATATCATCCCACTTGACAAAGAACAGAATTGGCAGGGTCAGCCGCAGGAATTAAAAATTATGAAATAGTCTTGTTTAAATGTAAAACCTAAATGTTTATGTACGTACCTTCAAACTACTGAATTCGTTAGAGATGACACAGTCCAATGAGTAGACGTGGCCAGAGATAAGTAAAACTTTAACTAATAAAATAATGTCTATGATCTCCTTGGACCTCTCATAGCACTCTGAATACAAGCTAATAAGTATATGCTGAACAAATAAATGAACAGTCACCTGCTCTTTATTCATAGGATGGTCATGGCACAGACCACCGCCTCCAAGGAAAATGCACAGCTTTTCAAGGTTCGATATGGTAAGTTTGCTCTCAAGTGAAGACTACAGTTTAAATTTCACACATTTCAGAGGGGAAAGGTAGGAAGGTGTTGGTTCATAAGATGATACCTTAGTTTTAGTTTATTGGGACACTACCTTAACATAGCAAGTACCCAAGAAACACTAATTGTGCTGTGAATTGCAATTAAGAGGTTACGAATGATTATTTTTAAATGTCCCCTTGCCTTTTCGAATATATTTTAAGAACTCCTGTAAAAAGTTCAGATGTGTGTATATGTATATATGTAGGCAGGTAGGTATTTACATCTATCAGTGTATGAAATGCATCTGAACACTACTAGAGACATATTTCTCCTTATGAATGACAATGTAATAAGTACTAACATGATCACATCTTAAACTTACCACACTTAGACCATCCTCAAAACATACCTAGCATTTAAGAAAAAAATGATTTCCTTTTAATTTTACCCTCAAAACAAACAACTGGAGAAGAGGCTAAGAAAAATCAGAGGATGAAGAACTGAAGGCACTAAGTGTATGAAGAACACAATGTACAAGTGCATGAATTTATGAGGTTCCACGTTAAAAATAATTCACAAAAGTAGATAATACATATAATTTTATCAAATTGTCTCACCTTGTTTCCCAATTTAAATACTTCTTCCAGATTGGTGCTATTGGTGTTTATCATAATGGAATCTGTGTCCCCATAAATAACTTCAAGGTTCATCTAATGAAAAGCAAAATTACAAAAATTGACAAATAAAACATGGTGACCATTATGCACAATGAAACTCAAGATTTTCCACTCTACAGAAATTACAGGTTCCACTGATTTTTCAAAAGGTTATATTTATTCTTATCCATATTGTCAGATTAAGCCCCAATAAAAGAGAAAGGTGAATGTTGCCACGTTAAAAAAAAATCCCTAATTTTCTTAAAACAAACAGATATTAGAGTGGCAGGAGAAGTATCTAGTTTTAGCTGAAACAAAACATGGAATAAAATAATAGAAAGGAGGATCAGAGACTAGCTTAGTGGTCATAGCAATTTATGAAGCAGAAACATAATGAATGGGTTTTTAAAATTCAGAGGCACAAATCCGTATTAAATTTCAAACAGTATTTAGTAGAATATGAAGAGTGCCAAAAAAAATCAATCATAGCAAACAACACTAGAGCACATACAGTATAAAGGCCTGGAAGTAAACTCTAATTAGCACTGTTACTAATTTGCTTGAAACACTCATATATAGGCTTCAAGCAGCGGCTAGATCATATCAGTGTTAGTAAAAGAAAAAAGCTATAATCCATTAGGAAGGATTATAAACGTAAACTAGACATTCTAAGAAGCCATTTCCAGTCTGTTTGGGTTGCAATTTTCCTTGAATACAAGAATGTCACTAGGTGTGATATTTAAGAGTTGTCATATGATGAAAAGGCTCAGCATTACCTTCTGTACCATCTCTTTCGTATGCATCAAAATCTAAAGGAAACAAAGTCAAGATTAATGCATTACATAATTACAAAAACATTAATATAAGCCCATAGATAAGTAGCCCAATGATTTTCCATATATTTTTAAGCTGTTGATAATTTTCTAACTACAGCTCTCAAAATAACAATGTAATCTAAAAATAAGTTTGCCTCTACACTGATTCTTAAGAGATATGTAAGCAGATCTATTGTAAAGGTCTAAGTGAGCAGATCTATATAAAGACTTCTCTTTAATAAACATGCATACTAAAACCGAGTAAGTCCTCAGTTAATGTCATCAATAGGTTCCTTGGAAACATGGATTTAAGTAGAATAACGTATAAGGAAACCAATGTTACCTACCAGAGGCTAACTGATATAAACAAGAGTTAAGTTTCTATGGTTTATCTCTGGTCACAAAAACATCACCAAACTTCGAAATAAAGACCCAAAATACTTCTAATATTAAAAATTTAAATAAATGTGAGCTATACATACATTTAAGAAAGATAAATAAAAACAAGTAAGATAATGATTTTCTAACCCACTTATTCCCACTCAGGGTCGTGGGTGGCCAGAGCCTCTCCCTGCAGCTCAGGGTGCTAGGCGAGATGTCCTGTCCCACTCTGGACAGGACACCCTTCCATCACAGGGTGCACTCACACACACCCCCACACTCATTTCAACTGGGACAATCGAGACACGCCAATTCACCTCACACGTACGACATTGGGACGTGGGAGGAAACCAGAGTCCCCAGAGAAAACTCACGCAGACATGGGGAGAATGTGCAAACTCCAAACAGACAGTGGCCTCAGCGGGAATCAACTTTTTTCTCATCAATATTATAATGAAATGACAAAACAACATTATTCAAGGACCTGCTATATCCCTTTATAATATGGCAAAAAGGCAAATTATTCTTATTACTAATATTTAATAGAACTGCATGGCTAAAAAAAAAAAGCTTGACAGAGCATTTCAAATCTGGCAATCCTTACTCATCTTAAAAAGGATCTTAAAAAGTAAAAATCTAATATATACATTAGATTTAAATTTCTTCTCTAGACTAAATTTCTTGAAGGCAGAAAGTAGACCTTCACTATAGCCCCTGCAGTTTGCAGTGCCCAGTACAAAGGTGGAACTCGAACATTCAGTAAATGAAGACAAATATACAGATAATATCTGTCGATAGGTCTGTCCCCAGGTCCGCATAGCTCTAAGACTGGAGACATGTAGGTTATGTGGATATAGATAAAAACAGATACAAATTACCTTGGACCAGATCAGAAGTAACACATTTGACAAATCAGGGCCTCTTAAAAAGTAATATGACACAACGAGCAGTCTATGTGTGTATCTCTGTGTGTAGGCTAGATACTGTGCTCCAAGCATCTCATGCATTTTCTCATGTCATTCTCCAAGATCTTCGGAGAGAATCACCATTAATATCCCCATTTGTTAGATGCGAGAGAGAGGGGGCGGGGGAGGGAGGGGAAGTAATTAATTTGTCCCAGTAAGTGATAGACCAAGGATAAGAATCCAGGCACTCTGACTCCAGAGCATGGGGCCAGTTATTCCATGCCATTTTTGCTCCATTATCACCGAATTTTCAAAGCATCGGCCTAAACCAGAAGTCACTTTTCCAACGGGCCAGAAAGATTTACTTCTTCGTTTATATTCCTTTTCCCTACCTCCAATAGTCGCATTGTCAACTAAGCCCAAACCTCGTATCATTTTTGTCTTTCTTGTCCTTCATATCAAAGAGCTCTATAAATCCTAACCTTAAAATATCTTTCTCATCTACCCATTCCTTTCCATTTCCATTGTTCCTCGCTTTCACTGCTGTCTCCCAATGTTGTTCACGCATTCGTGTCCTAGTCCTTAGGGAAGGAAGCCCTTCCCCAGACCTGGGGGTAGTGGGGGGTGGTGAATGCTGATTAGGCTAACCACTGTTTTAACAGTGGCTATGTGGTGGAATCACCTTCGGCTCTTTAAAAAAATATCCTTATCAGGGCCCAGCAATCTTTTTTAACAGCTCTCAAGATGATTCTTATGTTACAGGTGGGGTTAAGGACCACTGGCCTAAGATAATCATGGTAATCTCATTTAGGAAACAGTTTTTAGTTGACAGTTTGTCCCCTCCCCAACTAGACCACAAGCTCCTAGGGGTCAAAGCATCTGTTTGTGCCTAACACCAGGCTTCGCATAGAATAGGCACTTAAAAACATTGTTTGCTAGTTGACTGATAGGTCTCAAAATAATCCCAATTACTTTTCTACTAGACACTAAAATGCAGTTAACTCATATAAAACATTCACTCTCCTCCACTTCATCTTCATTTTTAACATTTAAATTACAGAGAAATGCATTATGGGAGAATACCTGACAATTCCTTTGGGAAAAGGGCAATGACGAGATCGACCCAAGTCAAGTTGATCATAGTGAGGACAGAACCACTTATCATGAGTTCTCTTCACCCTCTGCCCCTTCCGCCCTGCTAGGCTTAGCTTTCCTCATCACAAGGGACAATTCCACAAGGTAACCGTCACGCGCCAAGTAAAATACCTCAGGAGCAATCTGTCGACCTTCCACCACAACCCTGCATATGCAGTAATCGATTTCTGCTACTTTTTTTTCACGCCATGAACCAAACCTACTACGTCATCCCTGAATGCACCTCCAATGTGAACTGGCAACCTTCACCTTTCAGATCCTCTTACACACGGAATCTGCCAATCTGCCAGTAATAAGGTAAACTCCTACAAGAGGACTTACTGAGTTACAGGTTATAAATTTAAATTTTTTGATAAGTCAAATAGCTCTTCACAGAGGCTGTATCGATTTCTGTGGATCATCTGAATCACCACCTTTCCAGGGGACCTCAACAGCAGCTGATGACAATGCTGTCTCGTGTTTAAGGTCCTCACCACACCTCGCCGACTCTTCTTCAGTCCGTTCTATACCAGACAACCCACTACCAGGATGACCCCCACCTCTCATGTTTCTTCACTAAGCAGTTCTAGATGGTGGCACCACAGTGCCCTATCCAGTCCAATGCTTACCCAAGTGCTACTGAGCAGGATCATCCCAAAGCTGCCCTCGGTTCTAATGCTCACTGGGGAGGGCTCAGCGATTGGACAGCCAGCGGATTACCAAATCCTCAAGATCTAGTGCACAGTACACAGTAGCTGGTAGTGAATATCTGCAGAATGCTGAATGAATAATCCTAAGAGGGAGGCAGTATTATAAGCCCCATTTCAGGGATGAGGAAAATTAGGCTCTGCGATTTTGTCCAAAGGAGCAGAGCCAGTCAAGAGCTTGATCTAGAAGCTGGACCTTAGGTTTCATTTTTCTTTACATTGTGTCTCAACTGCTTTATTATAAAGCTTATATCACGTGAATGTTCTGGAAGCCAACAATCGAAGACTTATACACTACACATATTTCCGCCATTAAGGAAATGCATTTTACAAAAAAAAAGCTACAGGTATCCAGAAAGGCCTACTGGACACCAGGTACAGTGATTACAAGATGACCGCTCATAAGTTCATTTCAAAGGGACAAGCCTAATATTAAAGCTACCCATTCTGACAGAAAATCATTTTGTAAGTGCCAACAGCTAGAAAACAGGACTATAAAGGCTTGCTAAATTCATTAATAAGGCAGTCTGCAGTTATCTGATTTCACAGCAACACCTGCATATTTATCTACTCATTACCAATTGGATGATGGAATTTTTTTCAAGCACATTTCAAAAATCTGCCAACTTCAAGTGTAAAAAAATAAACTTTGTGGTTAATTTTTCCCTTAACAAAGTACAGCTGTTGAGAATAATTGTTCAAGATCTTACCCTGTAATGTCAACTGCAGCAGAACAAAGAGTATTTAATTAGCAAATCTATCCAGTAATTCAACACCTATTATATAAAATGCCTTCGTGATTTTATTCAGGATAATTTGCTAAGAGGGTTATTACTGACATTCAGATGGAATTTAAAATTCCTACGCAAGTCGAGTCATAATAGCAGTAATGATCTCCCCAATCAGGAGATTCGGTGTCACACAAGGCTCTCTTGCAATGCAGCAGCCGATTTCCTGACTTCTTAATTCCTGGGCTCAGCTCAGTGAGAGCCCTTCATGCCGATATTTCAGTCAGCAATACATCTTTAATGGGACTCTATTAAAATAACTAGAACAAAAATGACTTTTTTTTTTGGTTAAAAAGAATGACAGCACTGCCATCATATCAATCATTGCAGGCTTCGCAGAACAGCATGGTTAGGGGAAAAGAGGAGGGGGAAACAGGAAAGGAGTGGGGCTGGGGATGGGGAGAGCGATAATTACAATAATACGAGAAGGTGTTGTAACCCCAACCTGAGCCTCTGAAGGCTGCTAAGGGTAGTGGGGACTAAAAAGGAAATGTAAACGTATTTCCAAAAAGGGTTTCCTCGAGAAAATAATTTGTTCAGGAATACACCCACGAGGTGGTTTACTAAGCAGAAGCAGCATGTTTGTTATGCCAGGGTTAATGGCAGCAGCAAGCTAAGACCAACTACTGCCGAAGTGTGTGTTTACAGGTTCTCCGAACAAGGCCAGGAGAAAGCCGGGGTCTTTATGTTTTGTTAGAACAAAATACTGGTGTCTTGCAGAGCATCTGAAGGTTATGAAATGTTTCTAGATGGTATTACAGGCTAAAACACCGTTTGTTAATTCTAAAAGAAAGAGAAAACACCAACTTTCCACAATTAAAGTTTCAAGCTCCTATTCCAATTATAGTGCTATTATAGTGCTATCTACTATCAAGGAGCCCACTTTGGTATATGATGCAGCTATTAAATACAATAGAAATCCTACAGGTTAAAAACATGTTGGGTAAGGTCAAGTTCTAAACAAATAATGCATGAACAGAATGACGACTGAAATCTCAGTGACTTTAGGATATTTCTGTTACTTACGACACAAAATTAGAAATAAACTGCCAAGTTTTTTAGAAATACATTAGCATAATAGGGGTGGCAAATGAATGGTTTTGAAGGATAGGGTAAAGTATTAGAAATACAAATATTATGATATTTGGTAATCCAACCATTATCTAAGCTTTCCTTATTCTCAGTTTCAGCAGTTCTCAAGCAGGACTCAGTGTTCCTCATTTCTCCCACTTGGCGAACATTTATTCCATCCTCATTATATTACATTGCCTTTTTCCTATTTTCCTATTCCCTATTGTTCTTAGATGTGTATCTTCTTTATAAGATGCTCAAGGAGCAAGTGCTTTTGGATTTAATAAGCTTTCTGTTCTCCACTACTTAACAGTCCCGTGACACGGAGTTCTTTACTGCCCTTAAACCTTAGTTTTACCCTCTTTAAAATTGGGATAATACTACCACCTAGTTCCCTGAGCTGGATGGGAATACAAAGAACTGTATGCTGAGAACATGCTTTGCAATGATAAAATATCATACAAATGTGAGTTTTAAAAAAAAGTCAGGGGTCTGAAATTTGAGTACTAGTTTAAACTGCCAATTATTACTAGCTAAGTGATTTGAGACCAAGCTGGTTTCTCTTTCTAGGTCTCAGCATCTTCATTTATAAAATGAAGAGGCTGGGATTTTTCCCAGATCTGAAAATCTAAGAATCTAAGTTTAACATGTTCAAGTATCTCTTCTTGATATCTGGTTGTTTTGTCTTTCAACCACATTCATTTCTTTAACATTAGGAAAAGGAGGCAAGCAGTAATATATCCAACGAAGATTATTAGCGTTACAAGAACATCTTTCCATATTTTAGGTTGCTTTTGAAGGCTATGTGGTTGCAAAATAACTAGAAATATGTAAGCTCTCACGAGGTATCCGCATACATCTTTATGCACTTAATATAAGTGGGTGAATGTATTTACAGTACATAAGAACATCTGACACCTTCTGTTGAGATCCCCCCTCCCGTCCTGGAGAATATATATACACCTACATGTATACGTCACAGTTTCTCGACCTCGACACTATTGACATTTTAGGCCAGATAATTCTTTGCCATGGGAGGTGGGGGTGGAGGCTGTCCCTAGCTTCCACCCACTAGATGCCAGAAGCATGCATGTGTGCACACACAAACACACAGACAGAAAGACAGACAGACAGACACGCACACACGCACACACTTGCCACCTGTGACAATCAAAATTGTCTTCAGATATTGCCAAACATTTTGTGTGTGGGGGGGGGGGTTGCCCCGGTTGAGAATCAGTGATATTACATTGATGATGACTCAACACTTTTTCTCTCCAGGCCCAAACTCAATTGTCTGTTCCATAAGCATTTAATCTAAATGCCATCCATCACCTCCAAACCTTCACCCAGCTCCAAACATGACAAATGTCCACTTCTAAGACTTAAACTAAGACAAAGAGCTAACTTCCTTTCTAATCCAATGAGCTAACAAGTTTCACTGTATCATTCCAGTGTGGCACCCCTGCCAACGTGCTGTCCCTCCTCCAGGTCCTCTCCAGTCACTTGGCCTACCACCTGTCTCCGGCATCACTACCTTCCAAGCCATTCTTCACACTTTGCCAGTGTTCTTTCTGAAATGTACTCTTTGAAATGAAACTCAAACACCTTAGCTTGACCCAAGCAAGACTCACGATCTAGTTGAAGCCCATCTTATCTTCTAATGCTTCCCATATGCATCCTCCACGCCAGCCTTCCTGAAATACCTTGAGTTCATTGAACAAGCCATGCTTTATCCTTGCTTCTGTGCTTTTCACATGCTTTTCCCCATGGCGGTTAAAAGCGTGGGTTCAGAAATTAAGCTGTCTGATGGTTAATTTCGTCAAATCTCGCTAGGTCATGTGGTCAAACATCAGTCTACATGTTGCTGTGAAGGTTTTTTTTTTTTTTTTGCATGAGAATAACATTTAAATCAGTAGACTCTGGGTAAAGCAGGTCACAACACCATAATGTGAGTGGGCCTCATCCAATCAATTGAAGGCCTTACGAGAAAAAGACTGAGGTCCGCCAAGAAAGAGAGCACTCTGCTATAGACTGCCTTCGGGCTCAAGCTGAAACATCAACTCAGATCTCATATGTTTGGGTCTCCAGCCTGCCAACCTGCCCTACAGATTTCAGACCTGCCAGCACCCAAAATCACAGGAGCCAATTCCTTAAAATCGATCAATCAATCTCTCATCCTCTAACACACACACACTCCACCCCACCCCCACCCCTATTAATTCTGTTTCTCCGAAAAACTCTCACTAACACAGGCTGCCCGAGTTCAAAACTTAACAGTACTGTTTAACCACTGTGTGACCTCGGGCGCACAATATAACCTTTAAGTCTCCAATTCCTTGACCATAAAATGGAGATAATAGCTGCAGCTTCCTTATAATAGGGCTACTGTAAGCATTAAATGTAACACATATGTACCAAAGACTATACAAAACTATTTACATAAGGGCTCGGTAAATGTTAGGCATTATTATTACCTAACGTCTACTTATTTCACAAGGAACTTTGCACCACCAAAAAGCCCCTCAACCCAATGATATCAGTGGGTATGTTACTCCAATGTACTCCCAAAGAACTCTGTGTACGCCACGGCACACCGCTCTACTATAAAAGATTAAGAGAATATAAGCAAATTATAAGCAGAGTTCCTATCAGCCATTAAACCTAACGCAATGCCTGGCACATAGTAGTAATTCAATAAATATTTATCTTAGGCTCTAGTAAAAGGAGGCAAACTCCAAGTGGTCCAACTTGAGGTGAGCAAAGCCATGGATTGATAAGTGCATCTCCACAACAACAGGACCCCAAAAGCTGGTTACAGAAAGCGGCAATTAAACCCATACACAGTACGCATTTAAATGCTAGCTCTTTCCATGCAAGAAATGGAGTGAATCAGTTTTAATCTCACCTTCAAACACAATGCGTGTTAGATAAACAAATATGCACTCAAGAGAAATGAATTTCTACCCCAATGACAAAGGCCCATTAATTAGAAACTTGACTAAAAGTGTGCCTCTTCCATACAACTCTTGTTTTTAGATAAACTGATTTTGTTTTAAATCCTTAATTAACAACCTAGACCTTCTGGTAGCTCATGTGTAAAGAATATAAAACATGTTGAATAAACAAAGCTTTCTGAAAGGTTTCTCCTCCCCAAGAGACACATTTAATGATATTTATGAGTCTCTCTCAATTAATGCCCCACAATTTGACAGGGCTCTAATTTTGATATGAAAACTTAAAATACCACAAATTGTAGCTTTGAATATATGAAAAGTGAACCTCTCCCTTGTCTTGTAATTTTTTGCCCTGAAATATTTATTCATCTTGTGCACTTTTTAAAATGCACTTTACATTCTGACTTTTAAAAAATTGTTTTCACCTTTAAAGAAACCTTCCTTTCACAACATTCTTATTCTCTACTCCTCCTCCACTACCACCTCCAGTTTAGAAACTCGCGTCCCATACGTTTCACTTGAACTTACGTGCATTACTGCCATACTTGAGATTATGTCTGACACAGGACCCCGGAGAGCTTGTAGAGCTGGCTTGAAAGCGCACTTGAGCCAAATCTACTCACCGACACAAGAGTTCAAATACGAGCCTACACCCTAAAATACTAAATTCCCAGAAAAAAAGAAAACTCAAGATTAAAACTAAAGCAGGAGATATTAACCTAAGGTCAAGAATTCTGAAAATCCCTAAAACTCTAAGGAAAAATTTGAATATGTGCCTGTATGCATTTTTCTACGAAGAGGTTTCACATATTTCATCAAATTTGAAATTTTGATTTGTTTAAATATAAGTACCATTCCAGATGCTCCAATTAGCCACAAAAATAGAGCTCTCAGAATTCTTAGAATTCACGTAATGTCCATGAGACTAGAATACCCCCGCCCAAATGTCTCTGCCTCCTGCTCTGGAGCTGGATGTTTTCGGCCCCTACAGTGTATTTTCTCTCACAGAAAAACATGTATGTGTCAAAAGGCTCAGAGATTCGGTTCCCTGATTGACTCCTCGAATAACTCTTCTGGGGGGCTAATTAAGACACGGCCAAACTATGTCCGCACGTTAGTGAACATCAGCGTTCAGGCAAGTTTCACACAACCTGATTAAAATTGACTCAAAGTGTCTTACTTCAGTAATCACTTCGACAGAATGAATTTTACATTAGTGGGATCAAGCATGCACCAGGCCTCAGTGGAAATGAAAAGGGCTTAGAGTAATAGAATTTATAAATCCACCCATTAGGTTAATGGCTAAATGATTTACATGTAACTTTCTCCCCCACCCCGCCTTCCCTCACCCTTTAACTCAGTAAAAACTATGCTTGGCATTTTCCACTGCAGTGCCATACTCAAAGGAAATAGCCTTTCTATTTTGGGACATTCTAATTTCTAATAATGGCTTGGGTAGCTACCATTAACTCTTTCAAAGCACAAATAATTGACTAATAAAATTAAGTATTTTATAAGGCCTGAAAGTGCTTAATTGATCATAATTGTCTATTTGAGAAGAAGGCGTCAGGCTGGCTATGCTCAGATAATGAAGTTGGGCAATTCTGAAGCACTGCAATCAAGATAATACTTACAGCTAAAAAGGACATTAGCATTTTCTAGAATATGCAACATTTTCTTTATAGCTGAGGTCATGGGAAAATGTGACTAGAAACTTCGAGTTCTTGGCCCCCATGAATGGCAGGTTTGACAGGTTGCCGCTTGTCATTTCTAAGCACCTGGCTTGAAGCTCAACCCTGGAAGAGCACCTCTCTGGCAGTCTGCAGGACAATCTGAAGCTGGAGAGTGACCAAGGTGTTACTGTCACCGTTTTGATAGAAGCATTTTTGATGCCTGGAAAGCTCCCTTTTAGGCCCGGCGTAAGATAAGATAGTCATGGCACTGTTCACCATTACTCTGCTTTGAGGGGGTCAGAAGAGGGAGAACTTTTTAGCCTAACACACCTTGACGGACAACTCCCTCGTTCAGTACCAGGGCCAAACACCAAATTCTGTTCTATAATGACCATACTTTCTTCGTGGCCTCCTACAGCAACTCTGTTTCTTAAAAAATAGCGTGCCTTGCTCCCCCTTTTATTAGAAGTTCTGTGAGCTAGCTATCATTAAAACACAAAGGGTTCTCAATTCAAAAAAAATTTTTCAGATAGATGGTCTCATTTTAGGGAAATGGAATTGTGTTCACCTGTCCAGAGATACGTGAGGCATGCCTCTAATGCCCTCTATATTTAAGGATCAACCAAATAATGTATTCCCATTTATCAATCTTTTTTTTTCTCTCATCTTCTATACTATCTCTGAGAAGAATCCGAAGAAATTTTGGAGGGGGGAAAAAAAAACAGATAAATACCAAGTTGAGAAATGTCATTTAGGATACAGGTACAGAATATGAAAAGAAGAAATATCAATATATTAGCTATTTAAGACTTGGCTACTGCTAAAAAAAAAAAAATCCCCTTTACTTTTGAACTTCATTGCATTTCCACTCTATAATCCGGCCAAGGCTCAAGAATTTGATATGAATGATAGGAAGCAGTGTTATATTCTTTTCATTTAGAACTCCAAAAAGTTATCCGTTCACGTACCAACAAGTATTTACTGGGCAGTTCTCACATGCTAGGTGGAAAGGAACAATATGGTGAATGATTCAGACGTAATTCCTTCCTTCTACAGTATGTAATAGCTAGTGGAGAATCAAATACACAATTGGAAAAAATACATACATACACACGCACGTGCATATGTACAAAATAGAGGGCTCTAGGGAGGGAGTTAGAGAAAAGAGCATGGAAGCAGCCAGTATATAAGGTGACCTATAGAATAACAGGAAAAGGGGAGTGGGAGAAGAGTGTGAAGATCCAAAAGACAGGGAAATTCTCAATGGCGATTAAAGAAGATTAAGCTTTAAAAAAAATAAAAAGGTTTGTTTTGCAACGAGAAGAAAATAAAAAGTATAGCTGAGGCTACAATGCTCGGGAAAGTGGGAGAGAAGGCAGGAGAGGCCCAATGTGAAGGGCCTTGTAAGCCATATTAAGGACTTTAAACTGGGGAGTGACATAATCAGATTGACAGTTCGAAGAGGTCTCTCTGGCTATAAAACGTAAAGAATGCATGTGGCGGCTTACACAGAGAAGTGATGAGGCTTTACCAGCATAATAGCCACTGCACTCGAGGCAGTCGCAGGTACTTAGGAAGTAGAATCTAAAGGACCTGGTAACAGGCTGGATATGGGGCGTGAGGAACAGATAGGGCTCAAAGATGAGATCCAGGTTCCTGGCTTGGCAACTGGGAAGGCAGTGCCGTCACTCACTGAGACAGAGAATCCAGGAAGGCGGACAGGTTGGAGAGAACTAGAAGAGCGGTTCTGGAATTGATGAATATGTTAGGTCTGCGGACACCTAAATGGAGATCACAGGGAGGCGGTGGAGCCAAGATGCTCAGCGGAGAGGATGTGGGGAGTTTCAGGTACAGGAATTCCAATGCTCAACAGAGATGCAATTTATGACTAAATCGAAGTGATGTCACCATGCAGACAGAACCCAGTGAAATGGATGGCACAGCTCACGAAGGGGCAGCAGGACAAAAAGGAGACGGGGCAAGCTGGCACCCAACCCACGGTTGCGGTGCTCTGTGGGTCTCCTGATCCGTCAATTCTCCTCCAGTTCCTTCCTGTCCCCTTCAGCTATCAGATCTCTGTTCCTTCTGTCACAATTGGCAGGTGTGACACAAACCAGTGGCCACTGGCACATCCGACTGCAGGCTGCCACAGTCAGACAGCCAGGCACCACGCACTGACCTTTAAGGAGAACGATCCCAACAGGTGGCCAGGGCCTAATACAAATAATGGTATTAAGCCTCCCGACAAGGTCAGAAAGGGGGAGCACCTCGCCTTTTTATTGAGCAACCAAAACAGCTACAGGCCACGGCTCAGCAAACAGCAAGCAAAGGCTCGGCGGTGGCTCCTGTCCTTCAGGCAGTGATGGCTCAACAGGAAGACTGAACATCAATCAAGTCACTTCACAAGTAAAGAGCCTCCTATAGCTCTGACCTAACCTCCTTTTCCTGCCTCTCTTCTGCAGTTGGGAGGGGGAGGGCATTCTTTCTTATGTCCAGTTTGGTGCCATTTATTAGCCATTCCGATTTATACTTATCCAATAAAAGAAAAGTAACGGTGGGGGAAGGGTTCCCCTTGGTTTCCAAAGAATATTCTTCACACCCTTCGAGAGAAATTACCTCAGTCATAAGTGATTAAATTAATTGCCTTTGTCGCTAATTTGCTTTGATAACATCAAATGTCTCACAGTTCTCATGGACCTTTGACCTCAGAGCAAGCCACTCTTTTGACAGAACAGACAGCTGTAGCTCAGGGGGTGCTCAACCTCCCGAAAGACAAATGCCTCATCGCGGCCCAGAAATTCCACTGGGTGGTAAGAGGCCAGCAGTCCTGCACCCTGCAGGAGGACCCCACGTGCTGATCTACAGCCCTTCTCCCTGACCTTTCCATACAAAATAGATCTTTCTTTCTCCTGGACACAACCTCCTCTGCTCTCGCCCTCTTAAACCTTGTGACTGCAAATGGCATGGCTGGGAGGAGCCACACACCACTGGCACTTTGGTACCCAGAGAAAGGATCCAAGCAGTAGATCAGATTCCTGTCAGCTGGAAAAGAGCTGGCACTTCGGCTGCTTCTCATTCTTTATTTTTAAATGGCAGGATGGGCTCAAGGGCAGTGTGGCCTGTCACACAAGAACAGACTAAAGATTTTAAAAGATAAAACCAAAAGCCTCAGGGTGCACAGACTCACGCAAGACTGAGAACTGAACATACAGTATTTTACAAACCAGTTATGAGTGTGTTTCTCTTAGTGACACGGCGGGGCGCGGGGGAGGGAATTGATTCTGGGACAAAAAAATCTAACTACAGATCGGTTCTTAGTCAATGGGACTAACAGATTAATTCTCATGCTACTAATTTGGAAAAGACTTATTTTCAGACTTATGAAGCCAGAGCATTAAAATATTGAGATGTGCTACCAATGACAAAGTTACCTACTCAATCAGTCCCTCAAACCAAAAGAGTATGTAAAAGTAAATATCGACCAATAAAATGCAAAGAATATGGTTAGCAAGGACTTACCTATGCAGAATACAAAATGTGTTTTCTTTTTTCCTCTACCACCAGCATCACCACCAGATCATTCTCAACTAATTCTTAGAAGCTGAAGACCAACTTGGATTTTGATGTATAAACTGCTTTTGACGATATTTCATTTTAAACAGATAAACACTTTAAAAAAATGCAAGCTGAAGACACCCTTTTGAGAAACTTAGAAAACAGATGTGGAAGCCATTTGTTTAGATGAAGAGGAATTTTCGCTTTTATAGGAATACAATGATTCATGAAGAGGAAAAAAGTCTGTCATCAAGTTTACTTCAATAGATACTCTTGGGTTTGAGGCAGCTTTCTAAATATGGCCACTGCTTTTCTTCACATCTCATCTCTCCTGAAATATCTCAAACTACCACTAACAAACATTACTTTTATTGTCTTTGTTCTCTTACATTTTCTGCTTAGTTAATATATTGTGCAGAAGAAAAAAAACACAACTCTGGTACTACAGTATTATATACTTGCTTTTACTGCTTAGGAAGCTGGACAAAATACCTTCCATTTTACTTATTTATCAAAAATGAGACATCTTGAGTATTAAAACTAGGAATACAAGAAACCCTGACAATAAGTTCAGAAATAACAGTCCTCCTTAAGGCAAAGGAGATGGAATAAAAGAATGTGAAGCTTTTCCAAGAACTTCTAACAAAGAGGAAAATGTCCTTTTTGGTTTGTCTTTTCAATGGAGATGCCAAGAACTAAAACAGGAAAACAAAAACGGGGTGGGGGCATTGGGTTTGACCTGGCCAAATGCTTAAGAAATTTCTCTCCTTCCATCCTCTTTTCCTTGCCCATGGGCTGCTCCACTCTCAGTGGCTCTGTCTACAGGACACTCTCTGAGTTAAGAGGTGCAAGGTCTGCAGGAATAAAGAACTTAGCTTCCATGCTCCTCCATCTCCTCAGCAAAAGACAAAACGGCCGATGAACAAAAATCTTCATAATTCTCTATCCCTTGAGATTCTGCTATGATCCCAATTAAGAATCACAGGAAAAAAAATCTCTTTTCTGCAATATCCCCATCTGCCAATATTTTTGCCACGTGACTTTCTATAGTTTATATTTCAAAAATAGATGTTTTAACCTATCCCAAATATAACAACATAATTTTGAAGATGCATTTTCAAACTACACATACTCCCACTGTGAGCCAGAGCTCAGTCTCTGAACACCTTTAATGGTTTACGAAATTCTGTGTTCATGTATACATGGAATTTTTCTGGGTCAAGAATTCATAGCTTTCACTCAATTCTCAAAGGGGTCGTGACCCAAAAAAAGGTTAGCCTCCCTACCAAAACTTGTAGTGATTTCTTAGCTATGTTGAACTAGTCCTGAAACAGTATGGGGAGTTGCCTTGTGTATTTCATACCCATGGCTGCTCTGGATTTCTGGAGAGATCACCAAAGAGGAGCGATTGGTCCTGCTGGCTCCAATGCTACATATAAACCCTTTGCCAACCCTCCTAAAGATGGGTGTCAACCATCAGAAAGGGGAGAGAATAAAAGAAATGAGCCTTAAGAAATCCATGACCACTACTATTGTTACAGAGACAATGTGTCATTTGAATTAGGAAAGTCTAAAGGCTGGTTTGCTGGTTGCCTGTAAGGACATCATAATAACTTGGCTGAAATGTAGGAAGAAAGGAAGAGAGAAAAAAACAAAAGCTAAACCCTTGACTTTCAGCTTGAGCAATGGGTAGCTGGTGCTGTCTCTTTTAAATTCACAATGAGAGAGAAAAACATGTTTATGAAATTAGTAGTGATAAAGTTGATTTTTAAAAACCTACAAATTAGCTATAAAGTTGGATTGTAGACAGTCTTGTACCAATACTGATGAGTCTTAATGGTGAGCATTTCACATTTACCGACCTTCCTAATACTGGGCCACTCACTTTATCAACAGCATGATCCTTGCTCCAGCAAAGAAAGGCTTTTGCTCTCTCCTTTCCTCCGTCTCCTACACCAGTATTTAAAATTCTCTCATTACTTCTTAAATCCACTACCGACCCTCTTGAATACAACCAATGATCTTGTGTTATGTGTCACTCAGAAGACTGAACATTTACTTCATGGTCAAGGTTTCCTAAAGACATCCCTTCCTATGTCACTCTACCATCTCTCTCTGCAATCTGAGGAGTAAGCCTCCATGAATCCCCTAATTCAACAAGCATTTACAATGGACTCCGCACTGAGAGAAGTATAAAAGGAGTTTCACCGCCCTTAAGAAACTTAAAAGACAAATATCACTTCCAACTAAGTAGCTTTCACTGTCTGAAAATGAAAGGAACAGGACTGAAGAGTTGTCTAGCAGGAATGTAAAAACGGGACAACGACGAAGCCAATCACACCGCATCCCACACCAATGGACTGATCTACTGAAACCTGCTCTATGGAGGCACGCCTAAGCCTTTGGATGAGTCCAAAACGAGAAGGCGCATGGCTCTGGCTCCAGGCAGGGAGCAGCCTCAGTAATATTAAAGGAGAGGGAAGGCAAAGCTAATAAAAGAGGAATGGAATGAACGTCCTCATCCTTACCTACTGCCTCTTAAAGAAAAAGAAGCCATGAGGTACAGAGTCCAGGTCAGGAACAGACATAAAGTCTGGAAACCTGGGACCCAATGAGCCAATATATCCTTGAAGGCCTAGTTTTTTCATTTCTTTCTTGTCCAGATTGTCTTTCATTTGCTATAAGAACCTCACCTCTTCCCTTCCTAGCATCTTTCATCATCCCCTTCCCACTGGTGCCTTTCTTTCTGTTTCTATAGTACCTATTCTGCCTAAATTAAGGGTTACTCATTCACTTGACAAATATGTATTGACAGTCCACACTGCTCCAGACGTGGTGCTTAACTCTTAGCATCTGAATAAAATGTAGCCCATGCCCTTGAGAAGCTTGCAATCTACACCCGTGGTCTCACCTGCTTCTTTATCTTTAAGGGCTTGATCCCCTGCCTCGTGCTCAGTGCATAAAACCTATGTTGTCTTGCAGCTTCATTCTAAGAACTCAACTCAAACAGTGTTCTCAAGGGTCAGTAGTCTCTTCTCACCAAAAGTAATGGGCATTGCTTAGGTGAGATCCTTAAACAATCACGTGAGCACCTACTCCAATGAAGTGAAAAGGCACTTCGCTGTTTTCCCTTCATCATCACCACCCTCCACCAGACCCTAACAGCAAAGGCCATACATGAACATGCCTTCAGACGCTGTCGAATTTCCCATGGGGGGGAAACTGCCCCTAGTTGAGAATTACTAACCTCCATCGACGATTCCCTGTGAACATGCTTGAGAAGTGACTGATTTGTCATAAAACGTACTGATTCCAGACATACGCCTATTGTCATCAACATTATTTAGAGCATATATGACTATGTTATCCCAGATGGACTTTTCATGTTTAGGCAAATTTACAAAGTCTCCAAATATGCTAGCTATCTTTCTTTTGCCCATCCGGTTCCACTGTCTACCCTGCTGTCTGGGAGGGAAGGCTGACCTAACAGACATCGAAGAGCTCCCCTACTTGACAGTTGAGTTTGGACAACCGTGGAACACTGCATAGATCAGGAGGGGAGGGAAGGCTAGGCAGGTTACTGATGACCCCTGCTTTCTCCCTGACCGGTCACATAGGAGCTGGCTGGATCCATCCACCTGCGGGTCAGAACACCCTTCCCGCCCAACTTCCTCTTTCTGGGTTAGGTACCTGCTCTTCCTCTCACTCCTTTTTTACCTGCTCTTACTAGCCTCAGAGTTCACACAATTCTCTTGCAGCTCTGCCATACCCTGCCCACATTTTGGTACGTAATCCCTTTATCACAGCCTCCTATTTATCCCAGTGCCTCTCTTCCCTGCTGGGGCCCTGACTGATACAGCAAATACATTTTAAAATTAAATCTTAAAAGCAGGCAGCTTTAAAATGGTCCACTTAAAGCTCCATCCTCCTGAAAACAGACACACAAGAAGCATCGTATCTTGAAAATCTAGGCTTTTAAGATTTGTGAAGAAGACACACAATGAACTTCCTTTAAAGAGCAAACGTGTATATCTTTTACTGTGATGTATTACCTAAGAATGCTCAAATTTATATTTTCTTTAGTCCTATCTTATCCCAAAAAGAAAGGAAAAGAATAGAACGCTTTCTCTCTCTCAACAATTTTGGCAATCATTTGGTTATAATTACTATATGGTACATCATTAGTTTTCCATGTTACATATGTTAGGTTTCTAATTACACTGTACACTGATGTTGAGGATCAGGACTATATCTTACGTTTGTTTTCCTCACACTTATTCATGCCTTGTAATAGTTCACAATAGTTCCTTTAAGAGAGAATATATTTGATAAACATTTGTTGACAGTTGGAAATAGTATCAATAGAAATAGAACACAAGGAGCAGGAAAGATATGCTCACTTACTTTAGTATTTTCTTATTTGCCTTGCCTTTTCAAGAGATTTTGCCACCAGAGGAAAAATAAAAGCTTCACTGTAAGGTGAATGTAAAATTTTAGGAAAACAGCTGTATACCCATCAAGATTATTTTCCACAAGTAGCCAACATGAAACAGAATTTACAACAGAGACAGGAAGAAGAGTAGGTGGAGTTAGAATAGAAGGAAATGAGGAGGCGCAACAAGAATTAATTACTGGTAATTACACATGCTACAGCCGCTCTTCTTTCTCCACCCTCTATCTAATCAACAGTGGGAACAGATGTGGTCTGTGGTATTGGGGAGGGGGGTGCTTAACAGCTGTTTGGAGAACATGCCATTAAAAAGCAGCCTTGTCCACAGAAACCCAAGAGTTTTACTGTTTGAAAGAAAAGAGGTAATGAATAATGCCACAGTCTTACTTTGAACTTCAGCTCATTGAGGCCAAGGATAAACTTTCTTCTTCTCCTGATTTCTGAAGAACTATGGCAGTAACTTTGATATTTTCTGTTACAAGAGTGCCTCAATATTTGAACCTATTTCATATATCGCATCCAAATACTCCTGAAACCAATACAAAGATCTAACTACTATCTTAACTATGATACTAAGTAGTCAGTCTTAAATTAACTATATTGATGATCACGAGAAAAACTAAAATTCCCACCATAGGGAATACTATGCTCAACTATCTTTCTGGATAAGAACTCTAAATAACATAGAAATCAGAACATCCCAGTTTACTTCTTAAAAAATTTAAAGAATGCAGCATACTGTCAATGCATATAATTTTTCCTAAAAGATAAAAACATGGACTAAAGCCCAGGAATAAATTTAAAAAACAACACGACGTCCAAGGATTTACCAGGAAATGCAGTTACTCACAAAACAGAAGTTTCGGCCTCTTTCCGGCACAGAGCTGTTTTTCCTTCCTCCCAAGGCTGATGACTGCCAGCTGGGCAGGGCTGGAGGGAGGGTAAATGGCATTCTCACTCCATCTGGGACACCCCCAAGGCCCAAGGAATGGAGATAGGTGGCACAGATCTGGCTTCAGGAACTATCTGATGACTGCTACCTATAACCTGAAACTCTCATGCTGGAATAGCAGACGAGCTTATTGACTTCGAAACCAATTAGGTTCCAAAAAGCTGTAAATAAGTCCATTTGTTCACAAACCCAAAGTGGTACTAGATAAATGAGTGATTATGCCACTGACTGATAGCAAGTACATTGACTGCTTTTGCCAAAACATGCAACTGTGTTGGAAGCTGAAAGTTCTCAAGTAGCTTTAACAATTACAAGTTCCTCTTAAGTTAAATGTTATTTACATATGTGGCTGTGGAGTGTATAGACACAAAGAATGTTTAAGAGCACATGGATTCATAAGAGCACATGGATTAGTGCAGGATACCACACTAATCTCCCATATCTAATCTTATTAAATTGAGCTTGCATATTCTCAAATTTACTTCTGTGTATTTTGGGGGCAACTTCAAAAATTTCATTCAGTTCAGTGTATGTAAATTGCATGAACCATGATTCAATCCTATTGGGGATAATTAGAGAAAGACAGAGCTTGGGTTGGGAAGAGAAAAGGAAGGTAAAAGCTAATGGCAGAAGAGGAACAAAGATTTTTAGAATGAAACCAGAGGAAAAATAAAAGAAGGTAAGCACAAGCACATTCGGGACTCAAAACTGTACACTGATAGTATATGAGAGTCAGCCATAACTGGGGATGGAGAATGGGAAGCCCCAGGCAGATAGGCATCGACAACTTTTGAGTTTGAAAATCAGAAAGGAAATAAACAGCTAGATAGAAAACTAACCATAGAGGAGCAAGGGAAATGCCTTGAAGCATGCTTATTATCTGCAACAAAGCAAAATTTCTATTAAACTAGGGATGGCAAACACAAATGAATATATAGTATCCCTTGTTACTAAGTAAAATAGTATAAATGAAAAGGTCATTTGTATTATACTTAGATTTATTTAACTGAATATAAATACGGTTTATTCCTAAGAGCTTCCACAGATCCACTCTCAACTTCAGACTCTCTGTGACTAGTTTCTATGCAGTCTTAAGTTCTCAGACTTAAATTCTACAACTATGAGTTTTCAGAAACCTCTTCTTCCTGATGAGAAAAGGACTATACCCATCTTTTGCAATTCACCAGGATGAAGGTATTCTTTTTGGTGTGCTCTGCAAACCTACCTTTTGATCCCTAGAAATAATTTTAATTATCTGCAAAAGAGCACATAAGTAAGTTTAAATTAATCCTTCGTCCTGAATTATGTTGCTTTTCTGCATCAGCAAAGACACTTACCATGCAAAATAATGTTGTTGTTGTTGTTGTTTTTTTGTCTGATAGAGAATATATTTGGGAGAGAAATGGGAGTTTCTGGCAAAAAATAAAGGCTTCATTACTTCAGCTTTAAATGTAAATTAGGCACTCAGCGGCATGCAAGTTAGGACAATTTTCCTTACACAAGATAAGATGAATTATATTTTATTCCTTAGTTCTTAACAAGAGTCACTTCCTTAGACATACCTAACCCTTAAACAAAAGCTGTTCTTTGTCACAGCTAGGGAAATGTTTTTATTACTGATGTTCTTTAAATATGTATGAATAAAAATCTCTCTTCTATACTCATGTTCATAACGAGCTGCTACTTAGGCAAAGAATATGTATATAAAATGAATATAGAAATAAAAAGGGGAATATTTGCTTTCTATTTGAATATTACACAGATCACCCCAACTAGTGGAAAGGCCTTTAAAAAAAAAAAAAAGCAGCTGTCTTTTGAAGCTCTAATACTATCAGACTTTGTAAGAAAGTGATGGCTTTTAAAGGTGAAAAAGACATTAAACACACATCTGATTTCACGGAACCACACTAACAACTACCAGTGTTTCATAGGGTTTTGCACTTGTTTTTAAAGGTGATCACTTCTTTCATATTCACACAACTTTCTCCATCTATCCGGAACTCCGTGTATCCAAATGTCTCTTGTTTAGTAAAGCTCAAACAAGACCTGTCTAATCCCATCCTTCGCCATGGCATAGTGCTGGTCACCTTCAGCAAATAGGCCTCTCCGTTATATTCAGCTACTCGAGAGACCATTCTTTCAAAGATGTTTCTTGCAGTATTTTGTCCCAGTTAATCTGGATACATTATATAGCTTTAAATCTAAAGTTCCCCAAGTCACTCGTGGCAAAAAAAATAGTCCTGGGATGTTAGTCTACATTTCTCCTTTAGTTCTGCACAACCTGAATATGTAAGTAGAAAGGAGAAAAGGTAAATGGGATATGCTCGATATCTTGCTGAATTAAGTCATAACACTTAAGATCCTACCATGTGATATCAAAATTTTAATATCAGCTTTACACTTGAGAGATTCTCCAATTGTCAAATCCCTTTTCAAGCTAAACTCTGGCTAATATTTAATCTGATGAGAGTACAATTGACCTAAATTTCTGCATCATGGAATCTCGACTATGCGAATCATCTTAAGATTAGTCAGTCAGTTACTTTTCCTTATATGATGGCTATGCATTTTCTAAGTAGTGCAGAGTCACATTCCTGCTCCATTTTTTCTATTGCACTTCAGCAAATATCCACAGAAAAAAAAGAAATGGAACATATTTATTATTACAGAGGTTCTATTTCAATTCCCACTGCTGTTTACCTGTAAGATCTGTTACTTAGGAAATGCTAAGAAAATTTAAAGTTTGTGTATATTTTTAAATAGCATACTTAAAATACATATTTTACATCATATAGACAGGCTCAGTAAATGTATTTAGAAACACAAATCTTGCAGATAAAATTATAAACAACAGCAGAATTATTTGACAGCCTTCCCCCAAAAAACTAAGCAGTTAAGATTCTCTCAAACAGCACTGTCTAATACTAATATGGCTGGTGACTGGCATGCCGATTGAGCACTTAAAATGTGGCTATTGCAACTGAAATTTTATTTCAATTAATTAAAATTCAGATTTAGCCATCTGTGGCTAATGGCTACTATACTGGGCAGTGCAGATCTAGAACACTGATATCTACAGAAGTAATGTGTAAAAAAAATTAAAAGCTTAATTGGAATGTATTTTGAGAATGAATGGTGTGGAAACTGAATAAAGGAAAAAAGGTAAAGAGTGGCGCCTTGTATTTTTACTGCCTAAAAAAAACCAGTAAGGGGCTTTTAAGGGTAGTCCCACTCAAAAGAGTCAGACAATAGGTCTTAGTTTTGCTTTTCATCTCAATGATCAAATTGGTGTTAAGAATCCTTAGAGGTATAGTCTAAACTTTCACAAAACAATTAAATTTGTCTGTAAAAGAAGGCATTGTGGCAGTTCAAAGGGGACTAACACATTTTCCCATTTTTCGGGTCAAAAATTTTATTGTAGGTAAGAGTGTAGGTTACGGTTGACTAGAAAGCAGAAATGGTTACCAACGTACATATATATTATATATTCCACTTGTGAAATTCAAATGAGATAATGTAGGTGAAAGGGCTCTGTGAAAACTACAAAGCACTATACACATGTATCATGATTGTTGCTACCACTACTGTTGTTGTTATTATGGTCCGTGCCTTCATGGAACTTGCAAACTAGCTGCCCACAGGTTCTGGTGGTCGTATGGATGGTGATACCACTTTGTTTGGGTTAGCGAAAACCTGATAGCTGATGTGGACAAATGTGGCGATCATTAGATCTTAACATTGTTTATTTGTTTTTAATAGTAAACTGGGTGGCTCTTTAACTCCTAATTGTGGATAGCTGGTACACAAACAATACTTGAGGAAAGAATATAAGAATCTAGTAAATGAAACTGGCTCACAATTCCAAGGCTTGAGTTTCCACTATATCTCAAGTCGTGCCATTCTTCCTTGAAGGCAACTACTTTTCATGTTCTCTGGATCTTTCATAGGGAATTTTAGTATATTCCTTAATTTTTAAAAATCGAACATATATGTTTGGGTTCCAGGACTTTCTAGGTTTGAATTTCAATATTTCCTACATTTTCAAATAAATCCATTTTTACCTTCATTAGGACAGATTAGCCATTCTTATTAAAACAAAGTTTTAAGTAGGGACTGATTTTAAGAATAAGAGTTTGGCATCAATAAGTCATATGAAAGACAGGAGTGAAATCTTCTACAACCATTTAAACAGAATAAAACTAAATTATTGGCAGTACAAGGGGACAACTGTAACAGATTCAAACATCCCTTTCAGACAAAGAATGTAAGGCAAAAAAAAAAAAAAAAGAAAGAGACCCTCTGAGGGGTAAAATCTACCTGCATAATAGATATGGGAGCATTCTGTTGAAATTAACCAAAAGACTGTCTGTGTGCTTTCCTAGCCCCAGAATTTGGAAGCCTCTAAATGTTTTTAAAGGTGATCTAAGTATAATCTTGGGAAACAAGCCTAGAATGTGGCTTGTAATTTAGTAAACTGGATTATAGTTCGGTTCAAAAAAAAAATTGTGTGAACAAAGGAAAATGGTCACCATAGAAATAAACCCAAAGAACCAGACATTGGCAAGCTTGACTGCTCAGCATTATTCAGGGGACACCCAAATAGTCCGTGTGGCAGGTGTATCCTAATCATGGATTATCTAACCAAGTCCCTTTGTTTTGATTCCATTCTCACCAAGCAACCTTGTGATTATAATTTGGCTTCCCATGTGGCTTGTCTATAAAGAGAAAATGTACTAATCTCTCAGTTCAGCCTCGCCAGTCTAATTAACAGCTGTAGTTCTCATTTCAAATGAACATATTGGCATAAGGGCATGTACATGTGAGTCTGACCATCCACAGTGCCAAAAGAGTCAGATCTGAGCCTCTAAGCATATAAGCTCCTTGTTCCCTGCTGAACCTCCTGTGCCTAGAACAGTGCCTAGGCTCATGATACTGCCCGGTAAATATCAGGCTGAGGTGCAGAGACCTAAGATGACTTCTCCTGGTGTCTTTCAATTCAAGTTACGATATATCGTAAAAGGGCATAAATGTTCAATATGAAATGATCAGAAAATAAAATCCATTATGAATAAAATATTTAACTATCATAGCATTAATATGACCTAAAACTGACCGATTTCTTATAATAAATATTAAGCAATTAGAAATGCTTTGCTTTCAGGCCTAAAAATAAGAGTGTTTTCTTCCATACTTTTCTCTTGAAAAACTTCCCATGACAAAAACAAAAGCACTCAAAATTATTCAGGAGTTTGACATAGTCACTACTCAGGAATGCTCATTTTAAGTGATAATAATTTTTCCCACCGAAACCATTTTGAAAAGAGTTGACCCAACATTTCTCCTTTTACCTTTCCCTAACTCCATAATTTATTCTGAATATCCAGCTGAGCTATTTCATATCAAATCCAATAAAGGCAACAATGACTAGAAAGTGCTGCTAAGTTACCCAGTTCTATACTTTGATTACAGGTATTAAAGCATGTCTCAATTGGCTAAAATGTCACAAAACCAAAAACCCAGACATTCTGCTTCCAGCATTGGACACACCCTCTCATAGAAAACAACTATAGTCTCTGGATGATATAAAAAACAACTACCTGAAGGTACTGGAGAGTAACCAAAAACAGGCCAAAAATGGAGGGAAGCCAACTATAATTGGAGAAAGACTGGGCCAAGTTGCCCATTTTCTCAACTTTTTGCCTGGGGGCAGGCACCATGGGCGCTATGTGGAGTAGTAGTCCAAATGGCTTAAGGAGCCAGAAGACAGAAGTCAAGCTGACTACAATAGCTAGAAAAAAAGACACAGATCACCAATATCAGAAATGAAAGAGGTGACACCACTACCAATTCTATAGCTACTAAAAAGACAAAAAGGGACCATTATAAACAACTTCATGCTAACAAATTGGACAAATTCCTTGAAAAACACAAGCTACCAAAGCTCACTGAAGAAGAAACAGATAACCTAAACAGGCCCATATCTGTTAAAAAGATTGAATTTGTAATTAAAAACTTTTACACAAATAAAAGTTCAGGCCCAGAGAGCTTCAGTGGTGAATTACCCGAAACATTAAGGGAAGAAATAATATTAAATCTACACAAATTCTCCCAGAACACTGAAGCAGAGGGAATACTTCCCAAGGCATTCTATGGGGCTCCCTGGTCTAAGACTGACAAAGGTATCACAAGAAAACTTAAGACCAGTATCCCTTGTGAAGGTAAATGTAAAAATTCTAAACATCTTTGCAAATCAATTCCTTTTTAAAATACATAAAATGGACAGTATATCATGACAAAGTGGGGTTTTCTCCAAGAATGCAAGGTTGGTTTAACATTTGAATCAATCATTATAAATTGCCATATTAACAAACTAAAAGATAAAACAGAACAAAACAACAAAAACTTATGATCATCTCAATAAACATAGAAAAAGCACTTGAAAAAAAATCCAACATCCATTCCTGATTCAAAAAACTCTCCAAGTAAAAACAGAAAGAAATTTCTTCAACTTGAAAAAAAAAAAAAAAGAGTATCTAAGAAAAACGTACAGCTGGGCAACATTTTTAATACTAGAAGACTGAATACTTTCCCCCCAATGTCAGGAACAAGGATTTCCACTCTCCATACTTCTATTCAGCATGATACTGGAGCAGGCATTGCCAGTCTCATCCTGCCTGTTTGTAAAATATAAGTTAAAAAAATACCAATTAGAAAAAATGAAAACAAATGATAGAAAAAGCACAATGGAGACACAGGTGAATATGGAAAAAAGAACAACAGTATCTCTTTCTAGCTGACTCGGGCTGGGGGAAATGCCTGCATGAGCAAATATTGCTAATAACTACAAAGAGCCATCATGGCGGGGTGGTGAAATGCTGTGGAAGGATCTCAATTTATGCGGGACTGAACCATATGAAATGGTTGATATTCAACCATTTTGCCCTTAAAAAAAGATGGCAATTACATTATGTTACAACCATTGGTAGGGTAGTTAAGAGCCAAACTGCCTAGATTCAAACCCAGCTCCACTACCTACTGGTTGTATGACTTTGGGTAGGTTACATAACCTCGGTTTCCTCACCCATAAAATGGGTATATAGCAATACCAACTTCGTAGGCCTGTTCTGAAGAGTTAATGAGTTTACATATATAAAGCACCTAGAACACTGCCCGGCACATGGTAATGCCAGTGTGAGCTCTTATGTCATCAACCCCAGCTCTAGCTCTCTCTCTATGAGAAGGTTCTCTCACCTGCTTCCTCAACTGGTAAAATGGGCAGGCTGAATCAGGACTAATTCTTAAATTCTATTTTTCCACAATTATGAAAGCAAATGACAAAAGCTTTCTATCACCATATTACACTAACAGAACAATATCACCTGCCTAAGGACTGTCTGAGGTCGTCTTTGGTTCCTCTTAGAACTGACAAGTTAAACTCAGGGTTAGAAATCAGTAAGTATTCTGGATTGAAATCATTTAGATAAATCAGTCATCTTCAGAGCAATGGCTTCCTATCATACTTGTATAGCACTTTCATAACATCTCCAGTCATCCTAAGAAGTTCAACAGATAAAACCAATATTTACACAAACCCTAGAGTGTGCTGAGTGTCAAGTATGCCACGTATGGAGTAACACAGCATAGTTGTTAAAATATGAATGTGGGCTTAGAGTCAACTGCTTGGGATCAACTCTTAGCTCCACTGAGAGATGTGTGACCTTAAGCAAGTTATTTAGCTTCTCTGTGGCTCATTTCCTCTTCTGTAAAACAGGAATAATAATCTCATGATGGCCTTGAGGATTAAATAAACTAATGTATGAAAAGTGACCAGCACACAGGAAAAAGACAGTAAGTATCAGCTCTTTTCAAGAGTGCTCAAAACTAAATTAATTTTACTGTATTTCAATTCAGAAAATAAGCATTAAGCATAGGCCATCCAACATGTTTAAAATGATTCTCAAAATCAAGTAGCAGCATATTATTTAAAACTTAGATGCCAAGCTGTTCTTACCTTGTATCATAAAAAGAAATATACTAGTAAGAATATCTAACCACTCAAATTAAGGGAAAATCCTAATAACAAACCATATCAAATAAATATTTACCAGCCCTGGAACATCTTTAGTTTTTTTCCTTTAAATCAGAATTATCTTCCATTTCTAAAACACATTCAAACACTAAAACAATGCTCTCCTTATCACCTGGCATTACTAATTCTTAGTCCTATCAGGTATATGGACAAGTATTTACAAGACATTATAAAATTACTCTTAACTGTTTGTACTTTCAACCTTGAACTATTAAGCCAGTCTTACTTTTCACTTCCTCTTTACATCAGTAGCCAACTGTCTGCCTGCCCACACTTTCACTTCCTTTGGCCCATAGAAGCAATTAATGGTAACAAGAAGCTTAAGTAAATGTCTTATAGAGAAGCGAGCTCGACATTCTCTTCACATTTAATGATTCCATGAGGATTAGCCAAAGGAAACAGTCCTCTTCCCAAGATTCCAAAAGGCAAACATCCACTTCTTACTCTATTGCAACTGATGCTGAATTGCACACTGCGGCTGTATTGCCAGGTTGCTTATGCAACGCTTCATAAAACTTCGAATATATGCTTTTATATCTGACCGTAAATCTCATGCAGTAAAAATGAAAATGAACATTTTGGAAGAACTCAGAGGCTATTTCACTTTCAAGAAAATTTTAGGCTGTACATGTCTGGGATAAACTCTTCTTCTATTAATACTGCACGACCTCAAAGACTTTACCTGCACTTCCCAGGGTCAATTTGTTGATAATCGATTTCAAAAATATTTTAAGCATACATCAAAAACCACAATAGAATACTCATAAAATACTTAGGTATATTTAAGTCAATACCAATACTACAGATTTCTAAGAGATATACATTTTAGTCTTCAAATCTATGTTATTTTACACACCTGTCCATTGTTATACTGTTACACATGTATATCTATGAGAAGATGTGTTTGATTTTAACCTAGCAAAAATGTATTATCCATGAAACATAAAATTAAAGAATGATCACAATAGTCAAAAGGTAGAAGAAACCATATGTCCACTGAAAGGTAAGAGGATAAAGAAACTGTGACATATACATATAAAATATTATTCACCCTTAAAAAGGCAGGAAATCCTGTCACATGCTATATAACACAGATGAACTTTGAGAACATTATGCCAAGTGAAATAAACCAGTCACAAAAAGACAAATACTATATGATTCCACTTATATGAGGTATCTAAAGGAGTTAGATTTCATAGAAACAGAAAGTAGAATCGTGGTTACCAGGGGCTGGGGGGGAGGGGTAAAGGAGGAGTTGTTGTTTAATGAGCATAGTTTCAAGTTTGCAATATGAAAAAGTTCTAGAGATCTGTTTCACAACAATGTGAAAACACTTGACACTATCAAACTGTACACTTAAAAATGGTTAGGATGGCAAATTATGTTTTTTTTTATCATGATAAAAAAACAGCACAAAAAAGGTTTTAAAAATAAAAAATTTAAAGATTAAAAATGTTTATTCTTTAAAAAAAAATTTTCTGATATTTCTCTTCCATTGCCTTAACAAGAACATATGACACAAACAGAATTCTGAGTATTAAAGTTCTTTCCAAAACAATATAATCTCAGCATTCAAGTAATTTTAGCCCCACATATCAAAGTGAGTTGTTCGAAATGCTTTTGTTGTAACCAAAACTTAATAAGGCATTTTTCCTGTAAACAGAATATTTCCTAAATATGCATACAGCAAGGAGGCTTAGAACATTATTTTGGCCAAACTTTTTTTGTATTGTATTTCATGCTTAAGTAGATGCCCAATTTAGCTGAAGCTAAAAGTTAAAAAAGAAAGAAAAAATGGTTACAAAGCAGATGTAAACTGTATTATACATAAGTCTGCCTATTACTAGTGCTGGTTTCAAAGCATGCTTTGAGAGAACTTGGGATTCAGTAAAACTATAGTTGAAAAAAGACATACCTTGAGCACTGAATCCTAAGGATACTATCAGTAACAGAAATAAAGAACTCCTGCGAAGTATCAATTCTCAGGGATTAAACAAAAGACATGCTTATGTTTGAAGGAACTTCGGTTAATTAAGAAAGGAATGAATGAGGAAATACAGTTTCAGCTTGTCGTAGGGCTCCATCACTTTCAGTCACAATTTTCAAATCATTTTCTTCCTGGTTAAGTTTTGTTGTCATTTGTTTGTATTTAAATATTTTCCAGGTGCCCAATTTCCCTTTCGCACATTACTGGCTGCCACAATTCTCAACTGCAAATTTATTAAATGTCATAAGCACTTGAGAAAAGAATAATCATGTAAAAACACAGTGAGGATAAACCAAAGCAGTTTCTCCATCAGAAAATGAGGCCCCGCACTCTGTGACAATCGCTCTAGGTAAGTTGTTTTGACAGTCATCAACAGCAAATAGGAATCTGTCCTCAACCTATATTATAGAAAATATTTAAGTACAGTTTTGTAAGCTCCAGACTATCCACAGATCTATAACAAGGTTGAAAAAGGCACAAACTACTGTCTTTTCACATGTTTTGTATAGTTTACAGCTTCTCCTGAATAGTTTTACAGCTCTTACCCAATTTAGAAAAAGAAAAGGAAAGAAAAAGCTATACAAATCAGATCCACCCAACTAGGCTGGGGAAAAGATAGAGGAGGGAAGAGAAAAGAGCCTTTAAAAAGACTTTGCATGCAATAATTATGTTTTCCTACTTTACCCCCTTCCTTCACTGTGCATTACATTGTCAGCATGAGTCTTCCAGATGACTTTTAAGTGGCAATAAGAGAGTAAGCATTCTGTTAACTGGGTAAAAGGTGGACAAAATAAATACAGTTATCTCACACTTTCCAAAGACTATGGATCAGCTAAAAGTTACTTAATACAAATCGTAAAACCTCCTTGGACTACAGACTCAACGAGTACGTCGTTTTAGTGACACAATCATTTTCTTGTATGATGATTCAGTATTTTCTAAATGCTGCAGTGGTGTTCTACGTCAATAAGCAGAATGGTGAGATCTAACCAGCTCTGATTTGGGATGGAAGACCTCAGGGTTTTACATCAGTCCTGATTCTGGCTCAGTGGGACCCTATGAATTTCCGTTTTTTTCATTTGTCAAATGAGGGGGTTGGACTAAGGTTCCTTTCAGTCTAAATGAGATGAGTCTAGAAATTTAATGTTTTGTAAGCTTTAAAAAAAAAATCCATATATATTTCATCTCTATTATTCTTTCTTATTCCGCAGAGTTCTACAATGTGTACATAACAAAGCAAAGACAAGAGTAAACAGATCTATTCCTCTCTACAGCTTGATATTTCAAGCACCTTTGGGCTCTACGAACAATCCTCCTACAGAAGGCTACAAAGCTGTTGGTTTTATAAATTCTAAAGATTAAAAGGAGAAGCAAAGCCTTCTTAAGGCACCAGGCTTAACGCTTGAGCTCAAAATACATGCGACAAGAACCCAGGCCTTGAAAGCATCAGAACCGTCCCCATCAAGTTCACTCCCTATGCGTACATCACTCTTTCAAATCACTCTGATAATACATTCACATGCTCTAGATTCTGGCTGGTAAACCGTTACTACTCAAAAGGGATAAAATTAATATAATGTAGCTACAAGAGAATATACTGTAAAATCCCACAGGTGTTTTCTCTAAAACACATTAACCCACCTGGCACACAGAGCAGCAACTCTTTGGGCCACACGCACTACACAGCATGGACTTCAGTTAACACCTATGTAACACAAGCCGCAGAAACACATTGGCATCAACAGCAAAAGGCAGTAATGTCCTGAGTTCTTCACTTCAGCTATCGATTACCAGACAGCAAAACTAAGGATAAACCAGAACATTAAAAAACATGGATTGGAGAATTTTTTCAGAATGCTGACTCCCAATTTTTCCCAAGGCAGTCCTTAAAAATGGGTTTTATAAACAGAAAAAAAAAAAAGATTAAAAAAACCGCCACATCGTTTAAAATTTGAGCAGTAAAAGTTGTGTGTATCACCTAATACATTAAATAACAGACGTGGTGTGATTATATCTGTTTAAAATCCCACTAGTTATCTAACAAATGAACAGTTAAACCTCTTGCTTTCAAGATAATACCAAGTTGTTTGAAAGAATCTCAAAGCACTTTATATACTCCATGTCATTAACTCCCATAAATCCTTGACAAGTGTGGCAAAAAGCCAATGCTCCGAATATTATAAATGGGGAGAGCAGCGCAAAACAATGACAAGACATGTCAGAAATCATTCAGCAAAGAACCCTAAGAAAGAAAGCAACTGCTTGGGCTCCCAAGTCAGCTTTCTAACTATTTTGAAGCTACCTTTAAATAGTTTAAGGGCAAGGCATCGGAGTCCATAATGACAGAAAAATCACCTCAGCCCTAGGTATGTAAGCCCGAATAGAACATACAACAGTGTGGGCTCAGCGACCCTTCCCAGGGGATCCGAATACTGACACTACACTTTGAGGAGACACCACGCAAGGACAGAAAACCAGAGTGCGGGGCTCCTGAGCAAAAGATGAAGCCCACCATCCGCCCCTTATAAAGCTATGATGAGAGCACATCCAGCATGGACAAAAACTACTGCCTGTTTTCTAAACAATTCTGAGATACATTTGGCGAGCAACAATTTTCTTTCAATTTTCTTATATGTTTATGAAAAATGTGCCCTCTATTCAAATACTCTTTTGCTCCCTAGGCATTGCTGCTGAAGAGGACACTAAGGGCAGCCAGGGACACTAAGCTAGGCTGTTAAGATGGCATCAAGCTGAAGCATGGGCCCCTGCCAGGCTGACATGCAACAGGTGAAGGAGACAAGCAGGGAGGGCAGGGGTGGGCACGGGTTAGCAGCATCAACCCTTCCACAGACGCGCTCATGGGGCCTCACTGCACGGTTTGTGGTAATCCTGCATATTCCCCTCAGAATCACAGGACAGCCTAGAGCTAGAAGGGACTTTAGAGGTCATCCAGTCTAACATCTGATCCAAAGAAGGCTTCTCTTTTCTATCATATACTTGTAATGGTCTGGAAGCTTCTGTTTGTATTCTTCCACTACCTTCCACTCCAATTAGAGCTAACTGGTAGAGAAGTCCTTTACTCCTAATTTCCATCAATTAACCACATTGCTCCTTTTTGGAGTAACACACCATAAATCTCAACTTTCTTTAGATGACAGTCTAATATGATAAAACATAAGTGCAAAACTTACCCATTATATTTCATGAATAGTATGGGCCCAATCTACTTGCCTACGAAGTTTTTATGATGTTGATTCAGTCATGTTAGAAGTATGTATTAACCACCATTTGAGACAGAAAGATTAACAATAATAACAGCAACTAACCATTATCAATCACTTTCTAAGGGCCAGGAACTCTTCTCAGTGTTTTTCATTTAATAACTCATTTAATCCTCCAAACAAATGTGTAAGTATTCTGTTGATTTACTTTACAGATGAGAAAACTAAGGAACAGAGAGGTTAGCTAACTGCCCAAAGCCACACAGCTGACTGTAGAAGGAATGCTCTCAGAACTCTGGCTCCTATGCTTCAAGAGCTCACAGTCTGGTAGGAAAGAACTAACAGTCATCCATCTCAGCTTTGTGACAGAGCTGAAAATCTGCTAAGCATATGTTCTGTTTTCATCAAAATCTCTACAAATAATGTTGGTCAGGACACAGTCACTGAGTCTCTCCACATAATAATAGAGGTGTCCCTACCAGTTGACGATAACCCACTAACAAAACATTTCCAGGGTATAGTTGTTGGCAAACTAGTGATCCCCCAATTCTATTTGCATTCAGTTCACATTGGTTTGATTGGATCATAATAATATAATAAGAAACTCCGTCAGGTCCTTTGATAAAATGAGATTATACGATCTTGTTTAGTTAAAAAAAAAAAAAAAACCATCGAAAGCAGAAAAACAAAATTGGCCTATCCTGTTTCTTCTGCTGGTTTGAGAACTAATGGCTAATTGTGTAGCCACGTTGTAGAAAGGTAAACACTCTCTCATACACTGCTGGCAGGGGCGTTAAGAACACATCCTCTATGATAAGCAATTTGGAAATATATTTTGAGTTCAAATCCTGTAACCTAGAAATTCTACTTTTGACAATTTATCCTAAGAAAACAAGCAGAGATGCATGCAGATGCTTATTACAGCACTAGTTATAATTATAAAACAATAGGAACCACATGAATGTGCTAAAATAGGGGTATGGATAAATAAATTTGTAACATCTACCTGCTGAAATCATAATAGTAAAATTCAGTTCATATAAATATCTGATTTACAAGGCAATGCTTACAATAGGTTAAATATAAATAGCCAAATACTCTATAAAAACGAACTATAATCTAAATATTTTAAAAATAGTATTGTGACCATGATGTAAAGAAAAATGGAAAAAATGCATAAAAATGGATTGTTAGATTGAGTACATTTTATTTTCCTCTATTTTTCTATATTTTCTAAGTATGCTACAATGAACATGTATTTTTATCAAAAAAAAAACCACAACAAAAACTATTAGACTGAAGCATATGAAATTGATATTCAACTGCTTTTGACTTTCAAAACTAGCACTTTCATGTGGTTCGACCCAATATTAAGCCTAAAAGGAAAAACAAAATTAACAACACTGGCTGTTCTTGGTGAACCAATACTGATCTTTGATGACTGCCATAAAATGCTGACAGCCTACTGCTTGGCAACTTTTACTAGAATTGTATTGTATAGCTCACTAGTCGATCATTTTCTAGAGTTCATCTCTTAGGAAATAGAATCAATATTCACTGTCTTTGGTCTTCTAGACTGAAACCTTCGAGAAAATCCTGACATCATTACATGTAATCCGCATGCCAAATTACAAGTTATGACTCGATGACCCTGTCATTTCTGCCCTGAAAAAAAAAGCACTAAAATGTTTGCCACCTTTTATTGTATGAGATGCTAAAGAGTCCTACCATCAGGCCAATGGCAATGTCCAAATACAAGAGTGTGAAACACTGTGACTGATCTTTGATTCTTGACATCCTCCCTACAATTCCCATCTTATTGTGAGCAAAAAGACCTGAAGATCAATCTGTTCCAGGAAGGGGAGGTGGTCTCCAAGTATAGCAGACTCCAGAATACCTATTATCCAGGATTCCCTAGAGATTACCTACGGTCATTTCATAACCGCATTATTCTTCATTGAATTTATATCGAGAGTGAGGTGCTAGAAATTATAAGTACCTTCAGCATTCTGAGCTGAGATGTAACACATCTGGCTGGGAGATGGAATTTATAAAAGAATGCGTAACTTTTGAATCATTTTTTTCTCTTAGGCTTTGACTTACACTTGATTCAGCTATGTTTGTTAACTGGTGTTGAGGGTGAAGAGGCCATGTTTCCTACAATAAAATCGAATCCCCTTCTAGCTCCTTCCCGAACAATCGATGCGAATTAATCACAGGAAAATTTCAAGTTCTGTTGTTCCGTGGCAAAACACTGAGTGCCAGTTATGTGCTGAGCTGCAATTTGAAACTCCTATGTCCTCCTTGGTCTGAGAAGGGAGGAGAGGTGCAGCTGAAGAGAGTGTAAAGTTAAAAAAAGTTTAACGGTATAGAAATGGAAGACTCCTCATTCACCAAAACAAAAAGCTATTACCCTCATGAATTTAGAACTCTAGCTAGAAAAGCAAAGGTTATTACAACATTATACGGTTCCTCTTGGACTTCATCTCTAACAAGAACAGCATCCCTTACTTCTTAGGAAAAATCCTGGCAATGAGCAAAGAAGCAATAGAACTGATAGTAGGAATTATTCTATGAACGTGGATGTCATTCTGTAACCCTCAGGTAATGTTCCTCTTTCTTCTTTTCTTTAAATATATCTTATTCATATGGTACAGAGTTCAGTTACAGGTCAATGTCTTTCCTTTCCCTCCGCTCAACTTTCAACTCAAAGACTATGATCAGCGATGACAACCTTACTCACCCTGGTATTCTCAGGACTTACACTGCACCTCACACATAGTAGGCCAGATAACCGAACTGAATTTGGCCCATCTACACTTTTAAGAAAGAATCCTCTATTGAAGTACAGTAACGACAAAGCTATTACAGCCTTTTCGGGAGTTGGACCACCCAGTATTTTATTTACCAAGCTTAAGAAGGTAAATACTGTTGATGTCTGCGTTTCCTGTATTTCAGAAGAGTGACACAGATGTAAAAAGCCATATTCCTTTAGCCACTTACAAGTAAAGAAACCTTGGTGATTTACTTAATCCCTTTGAGACTTTTTCCTCATGAGTGAAAAGGGATAATGTCCCCTCCCCACAGGGTTGTGGGAGATTAAATGAAATAGAGTAAGTACTGTATGTGGATAGCATGCATCCAGCCAGCGACACTTCCAAGCTTCCAAATGATCCAACCAGGCTGTCCATATCAATTGCTTGATTGCTATTTTGTTTTGAGCTATTCTGCGGGTCACGCCAATGCACTTCGGTCTGAATCTAATGAGGATTTCTTTTATCTCCTTCGCAACCCATTCCCTCCCTACTTCATCAAATCCTTCCACAAACCACTAATATCAGAAGCTTGCAACTTGGGCTTCTTAGGCTTGACAGGCCTTTCATTCTGCTTTTCCACATTTAGTTCTTCTGGTGATCACTTTGAAAAAGAAAACTCTGAGGCTAAACGGAAGATGGCAGAGCTCCTGACTCCAAGAAGTAGCCTTAGGACCCAGGACTCAGGAAGCAGCCTTAGGATTCAGGGAGTAAGAAAACATGTTGCCTTAGAAGGGAGCTTTATACTTCGCATCACATGAGCATCGAGCACCCAGCTTCATTTTCAGGAGGACAACTACAGGCGGCAGAACGAAAACCCAGAAGCCCATTACCAAACCTGTGTGTGGAAAGACAACGTGAGACTGGAGAACACCAAGAGCCAACTCCCAGTAGCCCAGCCAATGAAGCCCGGGACTGGCACACATTTCACTTAAATCCCCCAAACTAATTAGTTCCATGGAAAGATGGCATCTGACATCATTAAGAAAGAAGCCGAAGAGCTAAGGGTAATGCTTACGCAGAATGAAGAAAGAGGGGCAGGATTTTTTAAAAACCTCCAAATTCTGCCAAACCTACAACATAAAATTAATTGAAAAACGGGAAACTCATTGTGTCGAACATGAAGAAAAATTAGAGTTACTAAAACAGGAGGCAATGTGCAGTGTTAGAAATAGCATGACTTGGTGGCTGCGGCAAATAAAAAGGACACACGAGGCCAAGGATAGGATGCAGGGATTGATGATATGCGCTAATTCTCCCTTTTCCTTGCTAAAAACAAATTACGACACAGGTTCACTTCATTACACTGCATATAAAAGAATAAAGCACTGTTTCTGGGCAACAAACACTTTAGGAGCTTAATATTCACTGTGCAGAATCCTAAAAAGTCAGTGAATGTCTTGGAATTTCACCACACAAACTTGCGTCACCGCACTCTTTTGTGTCAGACTGTTTCATTATCTTCAAGGCTTAGCATAATTGGAGCCTCGGTCTAAAAATAGGCTATTTTTTTCCTTTGCAATCTGATTGGTAAATAAAAGTTAGGGGAGTTTTTATCCCCTTCATTTGTTTTAAACAACCGCTAGCTTCTGCTCATCAAGCAAAGATTACTGAATACATTTTCTAGATCTATTTGTTTATTCTGCTTATGGCAAACACTCTACGACCTTCCCCCATTATAACAAGCGGTGAGAGCGCCATAGACAAACTACGCAAAGACAAGCTCCAGAAGCATCTCGGTTTCAGCTGTGGTGGACAGCACCACCTCCATGTACTCATCGCAAAATACAAGGGACAGAAGGAAGTATTCCTCCTCATCCCTGTCTTTCCACTCCTCCTTCATCATCCCACCCTCTTCCTTGAGCATTCCACTTCTAGGGCCACGTTAATTATGACCATTCAAATTCCCTTATCACTGTGTCAAAAGACTAAAGTAAAAAGAAAGAATCAACGCTCTTCGAAAATCTATAAGGTGGCAACAAATACTGCATAACCCTGAATGATACATGCTAAATGGTACACATCTTTTCAAAAAAAACTGGCTCCAAGGAGTGAGAAGATGTAACACTGTTTTCTCGTATCTCATGATGTCTGCTACACAGACACACTTTCAAAAAGCACAGGCAACGTAGGCCAGGTAAGAATGCTCAAGCTGCCTGGATTTGAATTACAGCTCTGTGATTCCCCGGCCCTTGGGCAAGTTACTGACAATCTCCATACTTCAGTTCTCTCATCTATAATATGGAAATCATAGCATAAAACCCCACACTAACTTGTCTCACAATCAGGCAAATTTAGATCTAACTCAACTGAGGATTGGCTCCCAGCCCCCATTTACGGCAACGGGCTAAAGCTTTGATCGAGGGGGTGGATGAAGAGCAGGAAGGATGTTAGGAAATAACCAGGCTCATGACCATTTAGATTTTCTCAGTTCAGTACATTTCTATACAGCTAATAAATGAAAACATTTTCTCTTCCACGCCACCCCACACATACAGTCACTAGAAACAAATTGAAAAACACTGTTTTTCATAAACCTCACAATAACATGACTCCTACATTTTATGCGAGTGGAAAAACTTTTTTTTTTTTTTTTAAATTCAGCCTCTATGTTGTAGTAGGGTTTTACTGTTAGTATAAAGTGCTTAGAACAGTGTCTGGCATTAAATGCTTAATATATCTTAGTTATCGTTACTATCCCTAACCGAACTGTGTATCTAATCATTTACTATTGACTCACAGAGAAGAAAGTGAGACCAGATCCTAATTCTCTTAGGAAGTTCATAATAATTGTTACTCACATCGAGGGCTAGTCGCACGTGCCGCAATGAACTGAGTAGAGGAGGGGAGAACCAATACACACTAAACTGAAAAATAAATTAGGAGATATTAGCATAGGGCTTAACTATAGCTGTATTATTCCCCTCTAACGGATATCTCCAAATATAGTTTACAGTGATTCAATTTATCAGCAAATAGTTTGCACAGGCTCCTAAAGGACAAAATGAGATACCCTGCACCAGAAACAAGGCCCAAGTGTGATTAAAGCAGCAGCGTCTGTTTTAAGGATAGCACAGGGTGCAGACCAACCTGTTTGTTCCTACGAACCAGTCTTGCCTCTCTACACGTGAATTCGGCATGTGAGCATCAAACAGTTAAACATGAAGTCTGTGATGGTAAGGAAACATTTAACAGTTTCGAAAAGCCAAACAGCACAGAACACACCCACTGATTTGATGAACTCTAAGAAAAACGAGAATTGTTTTTTAATTGATTGATTTAACTAATTATGCTTCAAAGATCAACAGTCCTATTTCCTCTCATGTCTCTTTATCTATGGCCTATGTCTCCTATGGCAACCACAAGTCCCACTCCAAAAATAAGTAGACGAATGGATAGTAGTTCTTTATTTTCTAATTTTCAAACAAAATGATTTTAGGAAATAAATAAAAAATCCCCTCACTCCTTCAAAATTCTGTATTTATAAATAATGCTACAGATGTAGAAGGAAACCACAGCTGATCAACCAGCTCCTTTAATAATCAAAACTAGTCCATGTGACTCCAAGTCATCCTTCACCTCCAAATTTCAAATGAAAAAGAGTTTAAACCAAAGCGAGTTATTTTAAACTTTGTTTCTCTTTAGCTCCTTTCCATGCCAGATTCACCTAATCGCCCGCACTCACAACTCAAAAGGATCTGGCAACTGATTTCATCAATCTTCGCCTTTCTTCAAAAATCTGAAAGCCAAAGTTCAAACACCAAAGGGATGAAGTATACAAGACAGCTGAAAGGCAAGTAGCTGAATCACTGCAACAAATATCAACCAAGCACCTAATACGTGCCAAGGTCCATGCTTGGTGCTGTATGTGTGGGGTTGAGTAAAGTAAACTCCCTACACTAACAGAGCTCATAGTTTACAAAAGATGAACATAGACACGCAAAGAAATAAGTCATTGAGTACAAAATGGGAACAAAACAGGGGGCTGAGCAAGAAAAGATCACAATAGAGAAACTCTCGCACGCGTGTGCAGAGACAGGAACAGGGAAGTCTACTTTTCATAATAGGGAAATACTGACAGCAACTTAAATGACCATCGCTAGAGAAATGGAGAAATAAGTTGTAGAATGTTCATATGACAGAACACTAGAGCAGTTGGAATGGAATAATCAGATCATCTCTATGTATCGACATGAATATAGTTCAAAAATATAATGTTGGGGAGAAAAAGCAAGTTGTAAACCAAATATGAAGAACATTTATATAAATTCAATGGGCACATTCATAGGTAAGAAAAGTATACAAAAAGGAAAAATACATATCAACTTCACAACAGGAGCTGCCTCTGGAGCGGGAAGGAAGAGAGTGGGGAAGGGCATATAGAGGACATTTACTATCTGTAAGGCTTTCTTTTTTTTTTTTTTAAAGAAAATCTGAAGCAGTTACGACAAAATCTTAACATGTATTAGGGTTCTGGGAGGTGGCTACATGGACATGTTACTTTACCCTATAAAAATAATGGAGAAAAAAAGAAAAAAAATTTTTAATTTAAAAATGAGAGGTGGAGGTGGGGTAGATGCACCTACTTGGGTAGAGGAGTCAGGGAAGGCCTCGCCAAGATGGTGCCATATGAGCTGAGACCTGGAGAGAGAGAGAAACGCAAGCCCGCACCAAGCCTGGGGAAGTGGTTCCAGTCAGCGGAGCCCGGACGCCCATGGAGGGACAGAACCAAACCTGTGAGCAGAATGAAAAGGAAACGGTCCCCCGTGGAGCTGGACCAAAGCAGGGATCAGGGACAGCAGGTCAGTATCACATAGGAGACCTGAGAGGCCGAGATGAACTGAGACAGGATGCCGCTGGAAATGACGTGATGCAATCACATGTTAAAAGTATAAATTGCCTGCTGTGTAGAGAATGGATTAGAGGGGGCAAGCGTAGAAGGCAGAAACCAAAGGGGGGCTGTGGCGATCCAGGCCAGAGATGATGGTGGCTTGAACTAAGTAGGGGCACTGGAGAGAAATGGATGGAAGGGAAGGTTGGCAGGACTTACTGATAACCGGATATTAGGACTGAGGTAAGAAGTGAGAAGAAAGACAACTATTTCTTAAATATTATTTAAAAAATGTGTCTGCCACTTCGTGTCCACTACTAGATGCTGCTACAGGACACTGAAGAATACTCCAGGCCCCCAAATCTATTTAGTGAAAATGAATGAACAAACTTATCAAACTCATGAACATCAAACTCAGAGTAAATGAATGTAAATATAAGCTGAGGTCATTAAGTTAGAGAGTAAGGATGGTCAGGTTAAATCAATCAGGGAAAGTGCGTTTCCAGGAAGATGAAAAGACAGCACAGAAATTAGTGTAGGTGGACGAAGGCAGGAAATGCAGAAGAAATGGCAAAGTAGAAAATAATTTGGCAAATAGCATACAAATCGGCCTTATTAGGGTAGACTGTTAAGTATTCAAGTAAAAGAAAAGTGTAGATGGGGTTAAGAGAGGCTCTGAAGAGAGGGCAGACATAACAGCACAAGGTGTTTAGTTTTCGGCTAACATTTACTGAGTGCTTAATATGACTACATACATCAAGGCGTTAACATACCTTATCTCATTTAATTCTGCCATCAACTCTGTTGGGTAGTGACCATTACTAAAAACCAAGAAGCTGAGGTTTTGAGATTAAGTAACCGGTCAGTGAGTTGCCAGCTCAGGGAGAAGCAGAGGTAGGCAGCGATCCCCTGGGACTTACCTGGGAAGCCAGTGGGTTAGGGGTGGTAAGGAGACCAGTGAGAGCAGGAAGCGTGAGGCCCCCAGGCCTGCCAGTTAGTTGAGGTGTTTTACAAGCTACTCTCCAGGCCTCAAATCCCTCATCTATAGAAACTGGGGAGAATACCTACCTACAACAATCCTGCCTCACCACCATCACTGCGCTCAAAGAGCACCAACTGAAGTCAACAATCACCTTCATGTTCCAAAATCCAATGGAAATTTTTCAAAACTATCCTCAGTGCCTCTTCCTGAAAGTCACCCCGAAACACTCTTCACTGGCTTTCACACTTGTTCCTACCTTTCTCTTCCTCTGGCTGCTCTTCTACAGCCAACTTTTTAGGTTCGTCGTCCTCCACCAAGCCATTCACGCTGGGGATTCTTCATACTGGGGCCCACACCCACTTCTCTTTCCCCTCTCTCCTCTTTCCCAAAGTAATCTCAGCCAAGCCCATGGCTTAATTTTAACTCAATACACCGATGACTCCCAAACTTATACCCTGCCACCTCAAAATTAACATGTCCAAAAATCAAACTGCTCATCTTCCCTTCCCCCGGCCCTAAACCCAGTCATCTTCCAGCGCTCTTCACCGCAGTGAAGGGCACCCCATCCTTCTACCTGCACAAGTCTGACAGGAGCTGTCCTTGACATCTTCCACATCCTAAACCCTATCCAACCCATCATCAGGTTTCGCTAACTTTTTTCCTCTTACATCTCTCTCATGTCTGTTATCCTCCCTCCCCTGACAGCTATCACACCAGCCAAGCTACCGCCATCACTTGCCTGGAATATTTTAATAAGAGCCTACTAATTCATTCCTGTCGCCTACTCTGACCTCTCCAATTCACTCAGCCAGAATGATCTTCTCAAACGCAAATGGGAGCCAATCGCTCCCCCGCCACATAGAACCTGCTAATGTCTACTTCTTGCTCAGCGTTGCCTGCATGGTATGTCCTGGCCACCTCTCCAGCCTCACCTCCCATCACTTTCTCCTTCCTTTCTACACTCCGGGTACAGCAGCCTTCCCTCAGTTCCTTGACCATGTAACACTTGCACCTACCACAAGACCTCTGCCCACGGCCTCCCTCACCGTGGGATGCTTAACCCTGCAGCCCTCTAGCTGATTCCAGCGCACACTTTTCAGATCTCGGCTCCAGTGTCACTGGTTCAGTAAACCTCTGACTCTTCAGTCTAGGTGTTTTGATTCTTCATAGAGTCCTTGTTATCAGCTACTCAGAAATTCTGGTTCCTTTTCTTAGCACTTATTTTCTTTCAGAATTCAGGCATGATTATTCATCTATTTGTTTAATGGCTGTCACCTACCAGACTGAAAACTCCATGAGGACAAGGTCGCTGAATACTTAAATGTACCACTGTTTTCTCCAACACACCAACACCATGCCTGACGCCTGGGGGCTGGCACCTCACACGTGTGCTTCCTCTGGGTTGTCAGGAGAAACACAGTATATGGGCTTCCCTATGTTAAGGTGCTCTGTAACTGGGCTCGACAGTAATCACTGTCACCTAACGCCCTCTGACACATGAAAACACAGAGGGTCGGAATGACAGACTTATTCAAAGCCATACAAAGCAAACGAGCCCAAGCAGGTGAGCGTGGCACCCTTGGTTTCCAGTCCGGGTTTTCTCCAGCACTTACTCATGCTTTCACGCGTGTTTTGTGCACCTACTAAAGAGCCTTTCTCTTGTTTACTACTAAGTAATCGTGAGTTTGGCCTCCCAAGCTCTAGCTCTAGTTTTATTGGAATCGTCCCCTAAGGCTTTCGTCTCAAGCCTTCAGGTCACAAGCAATGTCATTTGTCTCCACTTCCCTCCACACACTCAGCAGGTATTACTTGAAGAATTTCTGGCTATGAGGCAAGAATAGGTAATTGAATTAAATACATTCACCTGCTCTCGGCCAATCTTCTGAAGATAGGTTATTTTTCTGCCCTGTCAGGACACCACTAAAGAAGAAATACCCAGATTTTCTCCTATGATTCAGTTATCAGCTGTCCATCACATCATGCCATGCAGTCCAACTTAAATAGAAAATATGCCCTGCCCTGTTGGCCAGAGCGCAGAAATGTTACATGTGGCCTGAGAACAATGCACATTATTAATAGCCCGGGAGCCTATTCCTTTCCCCAGCGCCCCCTCCTCAGTCCTCCTCCTCCCCGCCTTTGGAGGGCACACTACCCTCCTGCACAGGGCTGAAAATATCGTCTGTGGTTAAGTCAGCAGGGGTGAAAAGCCCCCGAAACAAACATAGCCAAATGTCTGACACTCCAAATTATGACAGAAAGCTATTATTTCTGCTCTACAACCCGTCCCCATTCAACTCTCAGCCCTGAGGCAAAAAAAAAAAAAAAATCTCATCACTAGCCTCAAAATAACAAACCTGTTGTTAAATGTAAATCAAAGCCAATAAAAATAGGTAATAGCAAACTAAACCCAAACCTGCAAAAAAGAATTAGTAATTCCAAATACTGCACATAAACCATTTCTGGAAATCACTCATGCTCTGTCGTTCTCTTAAAAATGCAAGTAGAGATTCACTTTAGTTATATTTTACTTCATTTTGTGTTTTAAAAGAGGGAGGGAAATTTCAAAGAATAATTTAAAACTTTGAGACTCGAATATATTCAAGTTTAAAAGGGACACAAGCCAATTCGACCACAAAAATTAATAATAAAAGGCAACGAGGACAGCTGTACGACCCAACACTAGCACTCAATTTCAAAGTAGGTACAAGATGTCTAAAACGATGACTGCAGTGCTCAGGAATCCCTGGCTTAAAATCAAACAGCTTCTTAACACATACACACATACATAAAGCCATTCTTCTCCCCGCCTTCCAAAACTCCCACGACTTACCAAACTCGGCTCACTGTAATTTAACACAGTATTTATGATATGGCAAATTGACACAGGCTCATGCTGCCTACTGAAATGATACACAAACAGAAGGCACTAATTCCATTAGTCGTCCCTCGGTTAACCAGTCCTGAGCCATAATAACCCCAAACAGCTTGTTTTGTTTTTAAATTTGAGATGGATGTGTCTTTAAAGGGCCAGACTGTATTGGTGTGGAAAGTATGCTCAAGCCACCAGACGGAGCGGGCTGCCGAAAGCAGGTCCTTCCAATTAGCAATAAATGTGTCCGAAGTGGCTAAAGTGACAGTGTGGTGACATCTTGTACCATCATATTCAAACACCGGGGCAGGTGACCCATTTGGAGGATGGGGGATCTGCAAGGTTGCCAAGTACGACCATATCACCCATAAATCTATTACCTGGGCAGATGAGGAAAGAAAGAAAAAAATAAAATAAAAGTAAAAAAGGTCAATATTTTGGTTTTCTAGTGATTCCTTCTTTTCAATACATCTATATCTGCAATTTGTGAAGAGAGGAGAAAAAAGGATGTGAGAGAAAAAAGTAAAGTTATATGAGCAGTGTTAGCCAGGAAATTACCTATGCAGACTGACGGTAGAGCCAGACAATTAAACCTTATGCCAATTTCTATGCCACTGATGAATAGTGGTTAATAAATTCACACTTTTCTTTTTGTCTCTTAACAAGGAGGGAATGGCACTTTCGAAATCATTACTGCTCTGTCATCTTGGTTCACTGCCAAAGCAAGGAGCTTTAGAACACCTGTCAAAAAACACGTGGCTTGGGAAAAAGAAAAACATATACCACAACAGGTTTATATAAAATGTTCACATATGTAGAAAGAGGGATAAGTTTGGATTAAGAGAAAAGTCACTCATTCTGGCGAAGGCTGGGAAAAAAGAAAGAGATTTCCAGGACTCAGTTTTTGTTATCTGAGTCGGAGTACTTAATCTGTCTCAGCAGAGATCAACGGTGCTGACACAAGGTCAGTCTGATAGGATTTATCTCATCCTTAGCCACATTCCCAGAGGTTTCAATAATTAAATGGGCAAAATATTGAGGCAAAAATACTGTCCGTGCCTTCCCAAATGAGAGTGCCTAGTAAGAATGTACCAAGTATCCTTATGCTTGTTCTGAGGATCCAGGTCATTCTTATAAACTCAAAATAAGCTTAAATATCAAGATCCTCTTTTTAAAAGCGCATCTCCTCCATACCCAGCCATATATAACTGCAGAAACTACTAGGTCAGCGTGATCCCGGAGTTAAGGCGAACAAGCATCACCTGTGTAGCACAGGACGCGATGCTAGGTGGAACAGCAAAATGGGTGCGTGATCCCTGACAAACTGAACGGAAGTGAAGATCAGAGAATACAGAAACAATTTGAAGCTGTAGGCTTTTGTTTTGTTAATAGAGAGAAAAAATTTTAAGTATTCATACAAGTGTGTGCACCCATTCCGAAATCTAGGCATAAAAACTCCAATGTGTGGGTTTTAAAAGGCTCTAATTTAGATTGAGAATAAGGAAATTCCACTTTCCTCAACAAAATAAATGCTGGCACTTTTGAGGTTAGCACCAAGATTCTAAAAGACAGGGGACGCCAGCCCACAGCCCCAGGACGGCCTGTTACTGGCACTGACACCCGGGGGTTCGGTGTGTGTAAGAGGGGTGTGGGATGCTCCTTCTTGACAAAGACTTGCATTTTCAGGGCTAGTGGACCCTTCCCTGGATTCCCCAAAGCTCAGGTAAGACAAATATGATGCAACCATTCCAAAATTTAAGGAAATGCAAATGGGTAAATAAGAAAGTAGATAAATAACTCCTTGTTGAAGCTTTCTTCTCTTATAGTCACAGATTCCAGCTCATTTCACCAGCAGGACTTGACCTAGTGTCTCTCTTACCAGCCATCTCTAACATCAGTCACCTTGGGGCCTCCTAAACCTGTATCTTGCGATCTCCAAACCCCGAAAGAGACCAGGCACCTTGGAGGTGCTAGTTTCCAACTATTAAGAAGGATAAAGTCATTCTGAACTTATTTTTAAATGTCAAAAGTTTGGGCTATTTTAAAACAAATATTATGCCAGTGTTTTCAAGTATATAGAATAATTCAAAGCAAGCCTAAGTGTAACCCACTTATTTATCTCAACAGATGCAACACTGTATTAATAAAGCATAAATTATTCTATATACTTGAATTTTTTGGCCATCACATTTCTCTCAAATTACTGAATATCTATATTATCATAATTTGCACTGGATTTTCATGCGGTATTCCCAAATTGGTGCTTCCTCTTATTTTTCCATTTACCAACAGGACTTCCATCAATTTTCAGAAAACATACAAATGGACAAGTAAATGTAGATGCTAATAAGAAAAAGTCCATTAATATGCACGCTCTACAGCTAAGATGCCACTTACTTGACTGGAAATAGGTGTTTCTATAGAATTTAAAGGTATATGAAAAGAACCTGGGCTCAAAAATAACTTAATATGTACTATAAAGTATGGTAATGAATGGTAACTAGAATTATTGTGGTGATAATTTCACGGTGTATACAAATATCAAATCATTATGTTGTACACCTGAAACCAATAAAATGTTATATGTCAACTATAACTCAATAAGAAAAACTGTCCCAGAAAACAAATTCTACTAGGAAGAATTTCAACTCATTCCATGTGAATTACCACAAATTCTGAATTAGATGTGAATTAAAACTGAACAGTATGTGTTAGCAGTGTTGAACTGTAAAAAATTTAGGGCTCAAACATCCCTGAAACTCAGCTATAAAAAGGGAATAAAATAACTTCTCTGGCTTAGAATTTTACAACACAAACTTCAAAAGTGAGAAGTAATCTGTGATCACTGAAAAAGGATATTGCTTTTTTTTTTTTAAACATAAACTACATTCTGCCAAAATATATTAAGCCTACATTTCAGCCTGAAATGAAATTCTCTTCTCATATTAAAAAAAATCAAAATGTTAGTAGGTCAGCTGAAGTTAAAAGTAGTCTTAATGGTGGCTATTAAAATTCAGGGAACAGAATCAGAACTATTCCCTCCTACCACCCACACAGTTTCCATGGGTCTGGTCTAGCAAGAAAACTCTTCACATTGCCGTGTTTTAGGTGATAAAAGCAAACATTTTCAAGGCTGAAGTTTTCCCTCAACCTACAGAAGAGGGCAGAGATGAAATATAAAAAATCAGCAGTTCTTTACCATTCCTTCATCACGGTCCCCTCTGAGAATCTCTTAAACGCTATGTGTTCTCTTCCCCACCACTCAAAGTACACAGATGCACAGACACATCAAGTGTCGCATACAGCGTTGGAGGACTTAGACCTTCCTTTTGCTCTACTTGCGTTGCGAGAACTTCTCATATGGCAGGCTAAGAACAAATAAAACTTCAAAATCTACATATTTTTTAGATGTCCAAAAGATGTTTTCCTTCCTTCTTACAACTTTAGTGTAATTTCTTCCATTTTCACCTACTATGATTAAAGCTATTAGAAACGAGAGGCTTTTTTACTACACATGACTCTGGCCCATGAACCTTTTCTATAAAGGGCCAGAAAGTACATATTTTAGGCTTTGCAGGTCATTCAGTCTCTGTGGCCACTAATCAACTCTACCATTGCAACACAGCACAAATGCAGCCATAAATAAATGAGTGTGGCTGTGTCTCAATAAAATTTTATTTACAAAAAACAGGCAATGGACAAGAGTTAGCTGGTAGGTCATAGTTTGTCGACCCCCAGAATAGAGGAACAGGTTCAACAGCTCCGCAAGGAAGCAGACAGACAAATACGATTCGATCTCTAACTTATACATACCACCCCTAAAAATAATTCCCAGGAGAATTAATAAGAAAACAAACTTTGCAACTTTTAGAAGAAAATAAAGGAGAATGTCTATATCATTGGAGGAGGAAAAGATTTAAGAAAAAAAAACATATAGTATATACAGGGGGGAAAATCAAATATTTGGCATTAAAATAAAAAACTTCTGCACAATAAAAGACCACAAATAAAGTTAAAGAATAAGCCACAGATTAAAAGATATATGCAATACATGATGAAAAGAGGATTAGACTTTGAATACCTAAGAAATACTAAGCAACATACAGCCCAACAAAATACTACACATATGGACACATATGGACATATATGCAATTCACGCAAGAATACTGAAGCGTTAAAACACATAAAAAGATGCTCAACTAATACTTAGGAAAATTCAAATTAAAATAACAATGAGATGTCATTTCACACAGGAGATCGGCAAAAATTAAAAATTCCGATAACAAGTGCAAACAAGAATGTGGAACGCTAAGTATTATACAAGTATGTTTACAAGGATAGAGTACGTTTAAAACCCCTCGACAGAAAAATTCAAAGAGACAAAATGGTATATTAAAATCATTTCTCACTAATTTTTAAATTAACCCCTGATACTGTGATTGAGGGAGTCATGCATTGTAGCCCCATGACCATGGATATAAATTTACGTATTTGAAAGAATTAGCTTGCTATGTTAAATTAAATAATTGGTCTTATCAATAAAATGTCATATACTTCTTGTGGATGTACAAATTCCGCCCCTAGTAATACCCTAGAGAAACTCTTGCACATGTGGCACTGTGTACTGCAGCATCGTCTGTAACAGCAAAACACAAGTGAAAATTTGGAAACCTAAAAATGTGGACAATGGGAGAATAAAAACACACTGTGCTAAATTTATTCACTGAAATATTATGCAATAGGCAACATGAAAAATCAAATCTAAAAATGTATCAACATGGATACACTTAAAATGCTGTATATAGACAGGGTTTTCCCCTTACTTTTTGTTTTTGGTTTTGGCAAACTGCAAAAAAAACATGTATATCATGATGCAAAAATGGTAAACATTTTTAGTACAGTACATGTATAGGCACACGTTTATTGTAAAAGCAAAAACCATGAGCAAGAGGACAAAACCAACTTTGAGAGAGCAGTTACCTCTGACGAAGAAGAGAAGGAAATGAGCGAGGGCGGGGAGGAAAGGGTTTTTGTCTCTATAATATGTTATTACATTTAATATTTTTTTAAATGGTTTTTTTAAGAAAAAAATTGGAAAAGTTAATTTTTTTAATTTCCAGATAAAGATAAAAGACTCCCTTAACACTTATTTTTAAGATTTGCCATCTTCACTCAGTCTCTTCTGTCACTGACATCAACAAAGGCTAAAGCCCGCCCCCTCCACATCGCACAACTATTTCCAAGGGCTCCTGACAGGAGGTAGCACATCACCAAGAGACTCCAAGGTTTACCCAGACTGCAGTGTTTTCATGCAATGATTTGGATACATTTTCTAAATACACAAATTTCAACTCTGAACACAACTGAAAGTAAGGCAGTCTGCAACTGGTTGGCAAGAAGGCTGGCAAAGACTCATTTCAGCCTACTGGGTGAGAAAATGAAAACACATGGGCTTTACACTCAAATACTAGAGCATACGTTCACTTTAAAATGCAATCAGAAATCCAGAACAAAAATCATTTTCTCAAGGGCACAGAAATAACATAGTACAGAAATAAAACAATACCAACGTCAATAAGTACTAATTATTCCATAAAGACAAATATTACCATTACACTAAGGATTATGCAATGAATATGCTTATAAGTATAGAGTAAATTTAAAATCCCTCAAAAAAAAACCCCAACAAATTCAAAGAGGCAAAATTATATATCAAAATCATTTCAATTCTCTTTAAATTAGACTGATACTGTGACCGAGGGAGTCATGTATTGTAGCCCCATGGCCAGAAGTGTGAATTTAGCTATTTGATAGAAGAATTAACTTACTATGATACATTAAATGATTGTTCTTACCCATAAAACTTGCAATTCAAAAACCATCATTATTTTAAACACTAACTAGATTAGACTACTACGATCCTTTGGTCCAATGTTAGCCTTTACTAACAGTTTCAAAATTAATAAAAGTCTAAAATTTGGACAGATTTGTGTCACTACAGGGCCTTCATTATTGTTCACAGAATCAAATCCTTAATTGATTAATGATCTCAGGGTGTCTATCGCCATCTAGTGAACAATCACTTCAATTACCACACCAGTCACTTGACGATTCAGTCCGTTTTCTTGGTGGTTCAAAATATATGTCCACTTAGTACTATCAATTTGCCCAATATCTTTTTTAGGTCTCTCTACATACACTGAGAATACACACAAATACAGATGGTATTTACATAGATTCAATTTTGTATTTCTCTGTAAACACTGACTTCATTTTTTTAAAATAAGTTGCACACTGTGAGGTTCCTCATACAATTCCTTAACTATTAACTAAATCCTCTTAGCACTGAGCAATTAAAAATCATAGAAGAGTTTAAGTGTGAAAGATCACACCTGGGAAAAGACAATATTGATGTCCATTTGACACAACTATTAGCATTTTTATTATAAACCTGTTTTTAAAAGTACAATTAGTAATTACTCTGAGTACTCTAACAGCTATAATACATTTGATTACAGAAATTATTAGGTCACCAGAGCCAAAGCTGCATGATTCTGACAAAACTGAACACACACAAAATAGACTTCAAAATAAAAAGGGAGGGTGGCTTCACCTGGTTCTCAAGAGCGACAGAGAGAGCCAGTGTGAAATTGCCTAGTGGGGCAAGTATCACATAGTAGGTGCTCATTAAAACAATTACCACTGATTAGTTACTATTGCTTGTTAATCAGGATCCTCTTTGAAATGGGGATACAGTGCATTAATCCTTTGGCAAAAAGGTTGACCATAAGAAAATTAGGGACTTTCTAGCTTCTGAGCCTCTTTCTATACTTTGCTGCCCCATCAAATGGAATGTCAAGCCAATTACAACTTTTTTTTGACAATTTCATACCCATGATGTCTCCCTTCAAGACTAGACTTTACACGTTATTAACTGCTTAATAAAAAAATGTTTCAGCACATTTAAAAAAAGAAGGAGGGTGGCTTCAAGGCCTCCCTGGCCTGTACATTAATCCATATGCAAATGCAAAATTTTATAATCTGTTCGGATGATATGCTACCAGGTTGCCTTCTCATTAATTTCCACATGAACGTTAATGTAACTTCTCCTACCAAGATTTTTCAAACAACTTCTAAGCTCTTCAAGTTACTATATTATTTTGTCCCCTCCATCTCATTACAAAAAAAGACCAGTTTGATAAAGTTACAAAGGTATTCCGAAATCTCAGCAAACCGACTCTCATTTTACTTCACTCCTCCTACCTCTTTAATAATCAAGAGATACTTGAAATCACAATGGCCTGATAGCATATATAAAAACTGCTAGTAAACCCGAAGACAGGTTATCACAGAATATTTCACTCTGCCAGTGCTAATAATTATCACCAACGCTTTAATGATCATTTTTATTTTAGGAAATAATTTCTGTAAGTGGCTTTGAATCTTCTTCTAGAATAAGATTTCCAGGGAGCAACTGTATCATTATTATTTCTCATTAACCTCACACTACTTTAAAGGCCCGCTTTCCACAATGGTGTTTATTATTTGTGGGAAGGAGCAGAAAGGAAAGAGAAAAGTGAAAGTAGAAACCAAGAATTTAAATCACATATGCTTATTTCTAGATTTGTCTGAAATTCTTTTTTTTTTAGTGGGGAGAGCGGGAATTCTTATAGTTTACTTATTAAGATTTGTTATTGTTATGTTTTATACAACAGAAAAACAAAAACTGAGTCTAAACACCCTATTAAAAGTCCAGCTAAATGAAAATATTGCCCTTAAAGTACAATGGATTAGGGGAGTAGGGGAGATCGCTGGACAAATTTGGGGCTTATCATTATCAACAGTGCCCTTTTAAGCTTGTGGATTTCTGAGCCAACGCAGAAAATATAACAACAGGGATTTCCCAACAGCAAGAGGCACTCTCCAAGGGAGTAAATTGTCAACTATTGCCTCTCGTGAGAAACTTAAGAGTAACCTTGATCCAATCTCAATAGTCAACCCATGTATTATCACCCAGTTGGGGCATAGTGAGTGCATTTCCTAATACAAAAATAAGATGGTATTCTATCAGAAGCCACTGGATACATATACAGAAGTAAAATTTAAATAATTTTAAAGTAAACTTAGCCTAAGAAATTGAAAACATCCTCACTTCAACTAGCCCCTAAAACACTTATATCTTCTCATGTAAAAAGGCCTGTGTCTTGAGATGATTATCAAAAAAGATGCTCTTCCAGAAAAATAAGAGGTAGAACATAAAGCAGACGCACAGTCATGAAAGACATCCTGAGATGGCGCAGAAAACCCTGACGTAGTAAAAGCCTTACAATCAGGAAGATATGGATTCCAACTGAAAACAGTCACTTGTTAGACTGCACCTGAGTTGATCTTCCTCACCTGCAAAATGGTAACATTATTACCTGTATCAATGGTTTTAGTGAAATAGTGCATCTGAAAGCTTCTCACATGTCGCTGGTGTCCAACACATGCTCTGGCCTTCCTCGCTGTGCCCTAAGCCAAGTCTTTGAGACAGGACTGCCAACAGAAGAGCAGCTCTGAACATCCTGTTTGTGTCATGCCAGCTAGATCTGTGCTGTCCACTATAGTAGCCACTAGCCACCATGTGGCTAAAGTTAAATTTATTTTTATTATAATTCAGTAAAACTCGAAATCCAGTTCCTCAGCTAGGAGACACTACCTCGATATAAGGATAGTGCAGATGGAGAACATTCTCATCATCTCAAAGTTCTACTGGACAGTACTGGTCTGGACTCTGAAGCAAAGGTCAGCAAATTTTTCAAAATTTTTTTTTCTGTAAAGGGCCAGAGAGTAAATATTTTAGGCTTTGTGGGCCATGCAAGTCTCTATCCTGACTACTCAGTTCTGCTACTGTAATGCAAAAGCAGCTATAGATGATAAACAGATGAGAGTGTATGGAAGCCAATAAAACTTTACAACATTAGATGGCAGGCTGGATTTGGCCCACGGGCTGGATTTGCCAACCCCTATTCTAGAGTATTCTGAATCCAGACCGCCCCACACAAGCACTCTGCCACTAACTACCTTCATAAGACTGATAGTCTTAAATTCACTGGCAGGAATCAATAGTTTACTGGAGTTAAAAAAGAACTAGTATTTAATGTAACTTTTCTTTTACAAATTAAAAAAAACTCATGCACATGGTGCTAAAGCAGATGAAGTTTATAGAAGTGTTTACAAAGTAACAATATCTCATATATCTGTTTGGTATTTGGCCAATCTTTCTAAAGCTAGTAACTCTTACCCCGTAACTCCAGTCCTGATATATTCCTGAAATTGTGGACTTCTACATCCAATTTGCCTAGAGATCTTTACAAATCTCAAAGATAACACAGCCAAGACAGAATTCTTAATCCGTCTCGCCCAGATTTCTCCATCTTAGGAAATGGCTCCACTAGCTAACCAGCTATAAGACCAAAAAAAGGGAGAGATCTTCCTTGATTTCTTCCTTTCTCTTACACTCTAATACATCAGCAAATAAAAACTAGCTGTCTTATGTCACTTAGGTCTCATTCTTGTTATCTCCTAAAGAAGGCTTTCCTGACCAATCTAAACTAGCCATCTTAACATCCTCTAGGCCAGCACCTTGTCTGAATTATCTACACGGCATTTACTTCTATCATATTCTTAGTTATTTTTTTGTACTTGTTTATTCACTTATTTACAGTCTGTTCTCCCAAACTCCTCTACCAGCCCCAAGCCCCCACCGCACACCCCTCTACAACCCCTGCCCTAGGTAGAATGTGAGCCTAGGGATTCAAGGATCTTTTCTGTCTTGCTCCACGCTCTACCCCTAGTGCCTCGAACAACGTCTGGTACAAAAGAGACGCCCAATAAATACACACACACACACACACACACACACGCACACACGCACACACGCACACACGCACACACGCACACACGCACGCACGCTTAATGGATCAATGAATGGATCCTTATTTAAAAGCCTGTCTCACATCTGTCCTGGAAAGGGGTATTTGAAGCTGTTTAACTAGGTAACAAACTTGGCTCTCTCACACCGTAACATGTATAATTAAAAATACTCTCATTTTTACAGATGTGAATGTTACGCCATTTACCTCCCTTCCTTTGTATGTCACCAAAGCAGCCAGTGGTTTGGCGTAAAATCTGCTGAAGGAAAATCCCAGGCAGCCGTACATACTGTTTGCCGTGAGCTTCAAAGCCTTCTGTCGAATGTCATACTGCAGGCCACACAAGGACAAAATACAAACAATATTTACTGATGCTTAAGCATTACATTAGATGTCTTTCTAGATCACCAGTGAGAAGAAGAAACCCTCAATATCCCTGAAAACAACTTTTAACACATCGACTCATCTTCTCAGAGCCATGATTCCCTCACCGCCTAGAAGCAATAAACGTAGACCCCAAAGCTCCCGAAACCTGAAGGATCTTGCTCAGATACAGCTTTGCAGATAGAGGCCCTTCCATTCGGAGGCACTCTACTGTTTCTGAATGGTTTTCTACTCACAAACGTAAAATAAGCACATGTGTTTGCCCACAGCATCGTGTTCAAATCACTCCGAGATGATCAAATTCTAAGAGCTGAGACTGTCACTCAGCTGTCTCTCAGTGAAAAGATACCTGAAGAACAAGGTCTGGATTTAAATCTTGCTGCTTCATTAGTTGTTTGACTTGCTTTCTCCGCTCTACCAGTTTCCGGATCTCTCTGGGCAAAATGCCCATGTCTAAGCTTGGATCTGGCAGCTCGGGGATCTGTTCTTGTTCTTCATCCTGATAAACAGAAATTTCAGACAAATCAAACTTCCATTAAATAAATGACTAAAATAATATTAGGTGGGAGCTTTACCCCATGATCTCAGCTTGAAAAGCCACTTTCTTGTACAGTAAAGGTCAAGAACACATGGGTAGTAAAGAAACAGCTGAGAGGGTTTCAGCAGAACAAGTCAACACGGCCCCCTTTTCTCCCAATTCTATCAGCCCATCATTCCCAGTATCTCCCACACCCTTCAGTATTGAAAATGTAAATAGCATTTAAAGGGATGAATTTTTTACACATGCTCTTCTCTCTTCAACAAGATTGGGAAGGAACATGTTTGGGGAAATTGTTTTTAAAATGAAAACATTAAAAGAGACCTCTAGGATTGAAAAAAACCCAGCAACTAAACTACTGTTTTAAGTCATGTATACTACCAAATAAAATGCAGTAGAATTTTTAAAACTATGCAGAATCACAGGAATTACTGTAAATGTTTTAGGCTAAAAAGTACAAGTTTAAATACTATATCGGCACATTTCTTTTAGGAATATGGAATACATTATTTAAATAGTCTATGACAGTTCTAAAAATTAACACATATATATTCCTTGGCATATACGTAGTACCTTTTATCTATAACTTACTTTGCCATCAGTAGAATAGTAATATTTTAGAAAAGCAACCAGTACCTCTCCTTCTATTAAAATTTACAGCAAGAAAAAAGCAGAGAAAGCATTAGACCATTAGCTTGAGACCATCCTCAACCCTCCATTAATTCTATTAACAGATTACACAGAAAAGCCAGGCATGCTTGCCCTTTCGAAGGTTCAGAATTAAAAAAACATCTTGGCTTAAAGTATGTCAAGTAATGCCATTTGATAACCCAGCTTTTACAAAGTATCTGATTTCATAAAGATCAATATTTTCAAATGAACAATCTTACAATAGTAACAGGGACCTATTGTTTTCCAATATAGCAAATGATGATAGCAAACCTGTTAAAGAGATCTTGGTTTAGATTCCAATTTATTTACAGCAACTATGAAGGTCAGATAAAAAGGGGTCAGGAAATGTATAATCCACACCTGGCTCTACCACCACTAGCTGTGTGTTGCACCAGCTATTCTGAAAATCAAAAGAAGTACTGCACAGGCAAATAATACAGAACCTACAAATTGCCACATGTATAGTATTTCGCAGATGACCTCTAAGGTCCTGTCCAACTTTGAAATGATTCTGTTATCTATCCGGAATCCAAACTGGAAAGCTCAGACAAAACGGTGAGGGGCGGGGTGCTAGATGATGATAATTATCACAGTGCTGAGACAGCAGCAGGACACAGCCCAGAGTATTACCGAATGCAGTCACTACCTTTTGGGGATGTCTACCCAATACCTTCTCTGTGAAATTATCCTCTAGTCCCATAGAAGGGCCCATCTTCAGCAGCTATATTTGTACTCTCTGAATCCACTCCTGGGGTCACAGTTGATGGGACCAGACCAGGTGGGACTCACTGACCTAGGCAAGCCTATAAGATTCTCTTTTCTGAGAATATGGAACTAGGACTGAAAAACAGCTCATAAGCACGTGGTTGGAACTAAAAGACATGTCAGTTTAAGAGCTAGAAGGCAAACAGACATCTTCTGCCACATGCACAAAGAAGCAGAGAAAAACAATACACAGAGAAAGTATGTTAATTTATACCTTTTACTACTAGAGCACCAAATGTAACCAAATTACCCACTGACATTCAACTGGGTAAATTTTACATACTAATTATTAAGCCCTACATAAAACTGTTGACTGAATGATTAGTGATTAGATTAAAATCCATGTGAGAGATTTCGAAAAATTTCTTTCCAAAAGGCCATTTACTGAGTAGAATCATTAAGCAATGCTTTATGGACAAAAATTAAAAGGCTAAAAATAGCAAGTGTTGCAGAAAATGGGGAACAACTCGCATAGCATAGGCTGGTGGGAGCATAAAATCATACAACTACTTAGGGAAACAATTTGACAGCTTCTTATCAAGTTAAACATACACTACCCATACAAACCAGGACATTCACTCCCTGGGTAATGACTCCTCCCTCAAAATGAAAGCAAATATCCACAAAAAGATCTGTACACGAATTTTCACAGCAGGGCTACTAAGAATAGCCCCAAACTAAAGATAATCTAAATGCTCATCTCAGGAGAATAAACAAAGTGTGAAATATTTCTTAGCAATAAAAAGGAAAGAACTACTGATAATGCAATAACATGGATGAATCTCAAAAACATGTTGAACTAAACAGCCAGTCACAAACGAGTATATACTGTATCACTCTATTTATATAAAGTTCTAGAACAGGGAAAATTAAGCTGTGGTGATAAAAGCCAGATCACTGGTTGACATATGGGAGAGGGGACTATGAAAAGGCATGTGTGACATACTAAAACTCACGGGATAAAGCTAAAGCAGTGCATGTAGGAAAACTTAGTTCTTAAATATCTATGAGACGATCTCAATCAATAACCTAACCTTCCACCTTAATAAACTAGAAAAAGAAAGGCAAACTAAATTCAAGAAGCAGAAAAAAAGAAATAATATAGATGAGAGCAGATGAGAGCAGAAATAAATGAATAGAGACCAAAAAAGCAAGAAAGAAAATAAGGAAACCAAAGTTGCTTCTTTGAAAAGATCTATAAAACTTTCAGCAATACCAACAACAACAACAAAAAAGACAGATTACTAAAATCAGAAATAAAAGAAGGGACATTGGTACTGACTCTAAAGATATAACAATAATTATAAGGGAATACTATGGACAATATTATACCAACGAATTAGATAACCTACATGAAACGGACAAATTCCTAGAAAGACACAAACTATAGAAACTGACTCAAGGAGAAACAGAAAATGTGAAAAGATCTATAACAAGAGACTGAATTAGTAATCAAAAAAAGAAAAGTCTAAGGCCAGATAATTTCACTTGTGAATTCTACCTCTTCTATTCAACACTGTACTAGAGGTTCTAGTTAGGGCATTTAGGCAAGACATCCAGACTGGAAAGGAAGAATTAAAATGATCTCTATTCACAAATGACATGATCCTGCACATAGAAAATCCTAAGGAATCCACAAAACTATAAGTGAGTTCAGCCAGGCTACAGGATAAGAGATCGAAATACAAAAATCAGTTATATTTGTCTACACTAATACTGAACAATCCAAAGATGAAATTAAGAAAACAATTCCATTTACAATAGCATCAAAAAGAATGAAATCTTTAGGAATAAATTTAATTTACAAGTGCAAGGCTTGTACACTGAAAACTAGAAAACATCACTGAAAAAAATTATAAATGAAAAGACCCAATTTTCATGGACTGGAAGACTTAATATTGTTAAAGTGACGATATTCAAATTGATCTATAGATCCAATACAACTCCTATCAAAACCTCAGCAGCAATTTTTGCATAAACTGACAAGATTATTCTAAAATAAACGAAACGTGATATGTGTTCATACAATGGAATATTATTCAGCAATAAAAAGGTATGAAGTACTAATACAATCTACGACACAGATAAATCTTAAAACAGTATGCTAAGTGAAATAAGCCAGATGCAAAAGGTCACATATGATTCCATTTATATGAAATGTCCAAAATATACAAACCTATAGAAGCAGAAAGATTAGTGGCTGCCTAGATCTGAGAGGGATGGATGGAATTCAGGGAAGTTACAAGTAAAAGGTAGCGGGTATCTTTGGGGAGTAATAAAAATGTCCTAAAATTAACTGTGGTGAAGGTTGCAAACTCTGCGAATACACTAACAGCCATTAAATGGTATGTGAACTACATCTCAATAAAGCTGTTAAATAAAAAAGAACTAGTCTGAGTTTCCTTCCACCCAATTCTCCCCCTTTTCTGACCACTAAGCAAAGACATAAATGTATCTTTTTAAGAGGGAAAACTAAATGCTAACCCTTTGGTTCTCTTCCTTTTTTAAGCACTACTTTTAACCTCAATTTCAAGAGCCCCCAGTTGAATACAAACCTCTGTAACTTTCTGTGCCTCTGAAGCCACTCTTTGCACTGTTGTAAAACAAATGTTGAATTCCTGAATGATGGAAGGATATAAACTGTTGAAGTCCAGAAGCAAAATAAACTTATCATAAAAACCTGCAATAAAAAAGCCACATGTTACAAAAACATCTTTTAGAAAAGCAGATTTGTCAAAACATCACATCAGAAGTACTATACTCTGAAGTATATTAGAAACAATATACTATCCAGAGCTGTGAGGTAGACAAAAGGAAAAAACAATTCAACCAGCACTCCCTCAAAATGACTTGGATTAGAGTGGAAACTCAAGTCACAAAAGAAGAGGGAAGAAGAGATCCTCTCTCGCCTTGAGACCAGCCACAACCGGTCCTTTCCCTAGCAGGCCCCAAAGTACACCATTACGATGGGCACACACAGTCCCATATTGATTACTTTAGATAGGTGTCATATCCATTTAAAAAAAAATTGTTGTTAAATTCTCCCTCAAGCAAGCATTCCTTCCCACCTACCCTCCCACCTCTACCCCAAAATATTTAGTGGTCTCTAACAGTGAGTAGTTATACATATCTGTATCTATATATGTATATGTATATGTATGTGTGTGTGTGTGTGTGTGTGTGTATTTTTTTTTTTTTACAAGCACATCTTCAAAGAATAAAATGGGCAGCCCACTTACCTGGACACAAACTGTGCTGAAATCAGACAAGAGATGTACATAAAAATGTCAGTAGTGGAACGATCCACCCTTTTTACTTGTAAAGAGTGAACAGAAAGCTACTGTACTTCTCTAGGACATTTACAAAGAGTTTTCTTCACCTTAAGAAGAAACTGAATAAACATAAATGTCCACTATTAAGACAATAATAAAAACAGCAAATAGATAAAACAGCTTACCTTGTTTCAGGCACTATACCAAACAATCACTTCTGTTCCTTAAATCTGTGTGGTAGATCTTATTCTGATCATCATTTTACAGAAGAGAAAACTGAGGCTTATAGAGGTTAAACAGGAAGCCCAAGATCACACAGCCAGAATTCAAGCCCAGAGCTATCTACCACCAAAGGACTACTGATCTGTTTTATTACGACTAATAACGAAAAAGTCTCCTACTCAAGAGTTCAGTTACTTGATAAAATTCACATTAATTTCTGCGCGACAATGTGAATATACTTAATACCACTCATCTGCACTTAAAAATGGTTAAAATAGTAAATAAAATTCTTTCTACTCTGTATACCACAAAACATCTCCTTTGCTATTCATGACAAAAGGGAAAAATGATTCTCCTGTTAAAGTTCAATCTGGTGGTTACTGTCTGTACTTTCTTTAATTTTGCTGTCCAATTGAACTGGTCCTGGTAGGCCAGGCAGAGGCAGAGCCCACCCTCCAAAAGTGGATGGGAGCAGACAGAGGTGCTTCTATCACCAGACAAATATAGCCATATACTGACAAACTACGTGCAGACCATTCCAGCCTGCTCCTCTTTTTGTACCACTCATAAGCTAAGAATAGTGTTAACATCTTTAAATGGTTGAAAAATAAATATTTCATGATACATGAAAATTACTCAAAATTTGAATTTCATTGTCCATAAATAAAGCTTTCTTGGAACACAGAAAAAAATCACTTAATTCATGTCAGGTGACTGGCAAACAAGAATTTCGCATGAACATAAGATAGAAAATAATGTTATTATGAGACCTATTTGCTAACCTACTAAATAAAATTCAGGTCTTCTAGTTTCTCAAGTCTAGCTCTACATTAAGAGATTCCTTAACAGCAGAGGCAAACCAGTCCACTGCCCAGCCTTACCAACTTTAGGGTCCAGCACCAAGCCTCCAGCATAGGCTGCTTTCTTACGTCCTTTCTTATATTTATTGTTATCTCCATCAATCTCTTCATCTTCATCGCCCTAATAACAAATAGAAAGATAACTTTACCAGCCAGCAACTAATTAATTAAGAAGTTTTATGATCCCTACGTTCCAACGGCAGTACACAATTCTAACAAACGTTCTTTACTTTTAGTGGTCCTACCTGTAAGACAGTTAATTTTAATACATTCATGAACCCAAATGAATGCCAAGCATGGTAGGTACCAAAACAAAAACTGTATCTCTGAGCTAATAGATATGCAACTTCGATTTTAAAATATTTCTGAACGCATAGAATTTATTTTTAAAATAATGGATACTAAAAATGCAACTCTTCAGTTTACGTAAAATTTGAGATGGTAGAAGAATCCCCTTAAATTCATAGTCTAACATTCATGATGTAAAAATACAAAATGTATTATAGATATTACCATTATTCTCATTCACATGGACACCTTAAAATAAGTATGTCCATATACTGAAAACCCCCAAGTAGTTTATTAATGGTCAACATTCAATGTCTCAGTAGAAGTCAAATTTTCTCTAATATTCCCTACACCAATTTTGATAATGTATATAAAATATGAACAAGAACCTGAATCATTTTAACATTAAATTGGTAGTGAATTAATTCCTATCACTGCCAATAAAACAGCAGCTCAGTTTTAGTTCCCATGTGATGGAGGCCACTGCAGAAACCTGATCATGGTGACCTTAATCCTACTAGCACACAGTAATGCAACAACGTAATACAAAAATAAAGGCTCACGAGTTTAAAGAAATAAAAGATTTAACTGGCATGTGACTTTGGGGAGAGCTAAGGTGGAGAAACACTTTCCCATCCCAAAAGCCTAAACGCCTCCCTCAAAGAATTTCATATTTCATAAATAAATTTTATCTGTACAGAGAAAAGTGGAGAAGGAAATGTCCACACAAACACCACAGAACAATCTCCATTTGGTTTCTACAGTACAGAGGATTAATTATTTTGGAAGCAAATGTTATCATAGCAGAAAAGGCTTACAGGTAATAAAAAGGGAGGGACACAAATAGGCAAAACACCGTACAATTTTGGACCCACCAGTTTTTGCTGAGGCTTCCTGAAAATCTGCTTGTCAGGCACAATATAGTTGTTTTCATAAAATGCATGAAGCAACAAGAACTCGTTACGCTCGGCTCGTCCACCCATCAGCGTCCTAGACTATTAAATAGAATTCCTTTTTTAAAATTGAGCTCAAAATCACAACAAACAAGAGCAACTTTGAGTTGGTAAATTTAATCATAGCACCTCCTTCAAAAATCATTCCTCATAACAAGGGATGGTTTGTTTGTTGTTTTTTTTTTTAAGGTACTAAATGATTTCTAGCATTTTCTTGAAGCATTATAGTTAAAAAGAGACAAAGAGAGCTTAAAATACTGACAACTTGGGCTATTTCCTTACTCCCAAATGGACCATTCCACAAATGAGACACAGCCAGATGTTAGAGATGATCCTTATGTTCACCCACATTTCAACATACTGCACCTGGTTTTCCTCCCCTTCTCCCAACCAGTTCTTCGTTTTACAAAAGAAGCCCAGCTTTCAGAATACAAGTTACTCATTTTATAAGCATGCATTTAGACTCATTATCATATAACGACTACTCCAAACACTGAATCCAACAGGAAATGCTTTTCCCCCCTTTCTAAGTTAAATTTACCATAATGTTCCCAGCGATGTTGGTGATCTGCAATGCTAATGGAAGAACATTTAGCTCACACATGATCTGCAAAATGAACCTGGCATCTTTCCAGGTGTGTTCCAACAGGTACAACAGATGAGAAGGTTCACTGTACAGAAAAGTAAGAGCGAAACAGAATCAAGTAATTAAAAGAAACAATGACTATAATCAGAATTTCATAAAATATTACAAAAATTTTTTGGTATAAATAACTTCAGAGCAACGGCACCTCGCTTCGGAAACAATTAAAATAAAGCCGCTGTGAAACTAGGAATTCATTCATACCATCGATCCCAATGCCCTTCACCAAAACACAAAAAAATCCCACAAAGAGAAGTTATATGTTAGCTATAACCTGAAAACTACCTAAATCCTATCATGTACTGCATCTAGTATGTACGGAACGCATGCCTACTATGTGCCAGGCATTGTTCTAGGTGCTGGCTGTGACCCAGACTGACAAAAATCCCTGTCCTCATGGGGCTTGTGTCCTCATGGGGGAGACAGAGTATAGGTAACAAATTAAATACGTGGTATGTTATATACTTCTAAGTTAAGGAGAAAAACAATAAGAAGCAAAGGGAACATTAAGTATCAGAAGCAGAGACTGAATGTCCAGTTAAGGAACCAGGGAAGAGTTCATTGGGAGTAACTGGGTATTTGAGGGAAGAACATTCTAGACAGACAAAACAACACATTCAAAGGTCCTGAGCTGAGCACAAACCTGGAAGTTCTAGGACCAGGAAGAAGACCAATGACCGCAACAGAGAGAATGATGGAGAGAACAGCAGAAGGACAAAGTTAATGGCAGAGAGACACACAGTATAGGACCTTGTAAGTCAAAATAAGGACTTTGGTTTTTACTCTGAATGAAATAAAGTCACTGGAAGATTTTGAGCAGAGTGCTCTATCTGACTTAACTTTAGCAGGATAACTTTGGTTCCTAGGTTGAGGACAGCAAGGGATCAAAGAAAACAAAAGAGACCAGTGAGGAGACTAATATAAGACCCAGTCATCCAGGGAAAAGAGGGTGGTAGGCTGGACCAGGGTGAGTCCAATGGAAGGGAAAAGAAGTGGTCAAATCTAGACATATTTGGAAGATAGAGCTGGCAGACTTCCTGACAGAATGACTGAACGTGGGATGTCAGAAAAAGGAATCACAGATGCCTCAGAGGTTTGGGGCCAAGGATGACTTTGGAGGTTTCCAGCAGTACCAGAAAAATAAACAGCTGTCATTATGAAGGAAATACTACAAGAGGAACCTGGGAGAGAAGATCAGCTTAGCTTATGTACAAGTTAATCTGGAGGTTCATATTAGACACCACGTAGAACAGGCAGGTCGATACATGAGTCTGGACTTCAGGGGTGAGATCTAAGCTGGATATGCAGGTGGGAGGCATCAGCACCCACCAGGGATTCAAATACCTGAGACTCGGTGAGATCACAGAGGGAAGCATGGTCAGAAAAGAGAAGCAGTCTAAGGACTCAGGAAGTATGGGTAGAAAACAAGGAGAAGTGGCCGGACGGGTAGAAGAAAGCTTATTTAAGAAATAATCAAGCACAAAGTTTCATTACCCAAAATGAGTAAGTTCTGGAGATCTAATGTACAGCATGGTGACTACAGTTAACAATACTGTATTGTATGCTTGAAATGTGCTAAGAGGGTGAACCTTAAATGTTCTCACCACACAAAAAAAGTAACTGTGAGGTGATGGATATGTTAATTACCTTGATTGTAGTGATTATTTCACAATTTGTAAGTATATCAAACATCAAGTCGTACACCTTAAAGATATACAATTTTTATGTCAATTTTGCCTCAATAAAGCTGGAAAAAAATAACCAAGCAATATCTCTAAATAACTTAATGATTGCTCAGTTTTTATGTTTCCAAAATATTTCCACTTAATTCCTAAATATCGCATCAATTTCCAAAATGCCCTGTGGAAACATCAAGATGGTGTTAAGTGAGGGAGACAGAGATAAACTGATCAAATCAGAATAATTCAAGAGGCAAAATAGTTCAAATTATTCAATAGAGATGATGGTGCTGATATGAAGACAGACAATTTTCCCCTCCACAGCACCACACGCTCCTGCCTCTCCAGCCTAAGAATGATACTGGCATCTTGCTGTTGCTAATTTCAAAACAAATTCTGAAGCATCCAGGGTCATACCTGTACATATTTCGTACATTTTCCATTGAGATTACAACCCTTTCAGTTTTCAGAATCTGTTGAACAAGTTCAGACAAATGGTAACTTTTACAACGAATCAATTCCTTTGCTGAAATTTCCACATCACAGATCATTCGGCCACAGGTAGCATTTCTTTCACCAAATCCACTCTTGCCCTACAAGGGGAGGACAAAAATGCAAATAAAGAAAACCATATAAAGAAAACCTTGAAGAGGGGAAGGAATTAGTTAAGCGAGTGTTCGGATGAAGTGTTAATAATGACTACCGCCTCAAAGACATGAATAAGGAAAAAAGCAAGAGCAGTGGCCCTGATTCCAATCTATAGCAGCAGAATCCTCTGGAGAGCATTATAAAAGGCACAGATTCCTAAGTTCTCTGATGAGGCAACACGCCCCGTTTATTTATAAACTTTAAGTAAAATAAGATTTCAAGACTGAGCAATATCAGGTTTAGGAAATGAAGATGCTTCATACAAAACCAACAAAATCTCCCTAAGTGAAGCAAGCAGGTAGAATGAAAGTGCGAGGGCTTTAAGAGTCAGATGGGCCTGGGTTCGAAATCTCAGTTCTTCCCCTTACTAGCTCTATGATCCTGAACAAGTTCTGTTACCCCTATGAGAACGTACAATAAAACCAGAGTTACTGTGAGATGACTTACACAGAGGCACTTAGCCCACTGCCTTCTTAGACATTCAGTGTCAGCTCCCTTCCCTTTTCCTTCCCATCGCCTTCCTTACTCATCGCACTCAACAATTTCTGAACCCTGCAACCCTGCTCGAAGGGCCAGCGCTTCAGTATTGGTCAAGTGGAGGTAACATATATGTGCTGTCTCTAGATTCTAATAGCTGATTTTAAAAACTACCAGTGGCTTTTACCAATAAAATGCTGAATTCAAAGGAAAAGATGTTTAGTGTCAAAGTTAAAAGGTACTATCACAAGATAACCAATTGCCAGTCAAAGAAGCATATAAAAAGTCAAAGAAGCAAGATTTTGAAATTATTACCCCAAGCTTTGGCATGTTGGATCGCTTCAGTCGACCTATCTTGGACCAGTAAGGAACTTTGCACACATTAATTCTCTGTAGTAACACCTCCAGTTCAAACCCATAAATATTATGACCCTAGTCAGAAAAAGAAAGGAGCCAATAATATCGTAACAAATACAAATTAGAGGATTTATCTTCATAAGCACAGAATTTCCTTGCCCTTTCTTTTTCTACTCTCTAATTGAAGGCATCATGAGCTTACCTCCGATTGGGGTCTCTTCTTCAGGAATTTATTCATCAGCAGCATTCATTAGCCTTGACATTCACAAGGCTGCTAAGCAGATTGCTAGAATAAACTTTATCTCATCCTAATTGATGCAAGGTTCATACGATGTCTTTTAATTTGCAGTTCATGTCTCACAGTCTCGGAGGCAAATGCAAATTTTAATGTCCATACTTTTTATGTGATCAGTAAAAGGTGTATTCGAACAATTCCATTTTACTTCCTTAAAAACCAATAACCCATCTGTGTTGTGTGATAGCTTACACAGACTTCTTAGAACTCAGGAACTGAACCTCGTTTCTTCCTAAAGAACTGAGTTTGAACACTATTGATTTAGACTCTTAATCAATGTGCAAAATAAATATATACCACTCAATTGTTCAAATAAGAAACTTGTTTAAAAAACAAGGAAACAAAGCTATACCAAGTAGAAAATGTCTCAAAAACATAATCAAATTTTCCATGTCTATAATTTCCATCATGTGAATATGGTTCACTGCCTGTTTATTATAAAGAGATGAAGTTTAAATCAGATTAATAGATTTAGTTATTAATTTTAATAAAAATCTATGCTACTATATATTTATGGCAGTTTTGTCTATTAAATTATGAGACCCAAAGGACCTGAGGATGTCTCATTTCCAAATTATCATGCCTGAGATTAGGGACTAAACGCATGTCAGGATCCTTTGTTATATTGGTTTGGATTTCTCATTCACAGACTTGACTCTAATACCCTAAGGCAGGCCAGCTACCCTAGGCGCAAGACATCTCCTTGGGGACCAAGAGTGAGACTTGCTAGTAGAGACTGAGTGAGGGCCTAGTGCTGAGCCAGAGCACCACAGTAGGGCACTGTGGACAGAATTTCCCTGGCACTTTCAAGACGGGTCTTGAAATATCATCAGGGAAATGACTGCAGAGACACTAGTGACAACCTACAGGCCCTCGGTACTCTGGCTACGCCATCATCAGGAAAGGTGTCCGAGACCAAAAATACACACGGAGAAATATATGGCAAACAGTTTTGCAAGGCTTCAATGTAACTAAATTAACAACAGCACATTTAAAATAGAGGCATTTAGACCCTACTTCCCTCCAAAAAAATCAAAAGCATAATATAACTTGATTGATCCTTTAACCCAGAAAAAAAAAACAGGAAGGACTGCTATCAAGGAACCTACAAACTGAGGGGAGGCCAGAGGAAACATAAAACAAAATGTTGCTTTATGACTCTTAGGAACTGGGGCAAAGACAACTCAATGAATTATTTACCCCTTGCTATCTTGTGAGAGCATACTCAATCATCCGAAGAAAAATAGATTCCTAGCCTTGAGCTCTCTAAGGAATACATTATATAGATCTACTGAGCTCATAAAGTTAAAATACTTACACTTTGGGGACTGGCACCAAACCAAGGGAATTAACTCCTGTGACCACTATACGGCTGACCCACTAAGTCAAAATTCTGGAGACACCAACAGTTGATGCAAGTTACTTACTTTATGGGCTGGTCTCTAAATGTAAAAAAAACTGGAGTAGCCTAAACTTCAACAATAATTCATGAGTTGCTTTTCTATTAGAAAAGAACTATCTTACAGTGGGCTGGGGTTTTTTTCCCCTTTGTTAGCAGAAAGTAGAGCAATTCCTACGAGTACATAGGGTCATTTCACTCTGAAAAGATTCTTTGCTGCTCAAAAAGTCTCAATCAAGTCACACTGAAAAGAACTAAGGAGTGAAGAGCTTCCCCACGACATGATCAAATATCCACTTACCACAATGACATCAGGATCAATTTTGTGAACTTTTGCAAGGAAAAAACCTAGCAGTGTTCTTTCTGTTGCAGCAACCTCAACCTTCACATTCTGTTGTTAGAGAAAAACAAACCAGTCACTTACTCTTTACTCTGAAGTATTATATACTGACTCCTTATTCAAGCAGGGTAAGATTTCTTAGGGTTAAAAGAAACCATCTGGCTCCAAACTAAATGCAGCAATGAAATTCGTGATTCTAGATTTTGCCTTAATAATTGCATAAAGTCACTGAAGAGCTCATTCTAGTACTAAGAGTGTGAATGAAGCAGAATCTAAAGTGTTGAGCACTATAGAGTGTAGAAATGTCCCCCCACAGGGACACGCTTGCATATCAGAACACATTTTACAGCGTATGTTTCAGAGTACCTATCAAAAATCTATCTACTTTCTTATATAATCCCTGATAGACTTCAGTTTATGTATTTACCACACAAAGTCCTAAGGACTGGATAAACTAGTATCAAATAGTGGTGTAAGAACCTATAAACAAGAAACTAGACCAAACGCAAACATATATTTAAGGATTACAAATATTTTCAATATAAATAAAACCTATCTTCACACAAAAGGCTTCCACTTGGATCACTAACTATAAATCAGATATTCAAAAGATCCACTCATATTTAAGAATGTCTTAAAATGGAAGTTGATGCCTATATGTTTTCTAGAACTTGGCTAAAAAAAGTATCAGGTTGACTCTAATGAATTTTCCAAGGTCATGCTACTAAAGACAGGTAATTCAGAGCACTTCACAAATAACAGCCTGGTCTAAAAGTGCCCCTAGGCTACTGGACTTCTCAAGCCAATTTAAAATAAGTGGAACCTGCCATGCTTCCTAACTTTTAATTTTATCAAGTAAGAACATTAAAAAAAACAAAACCTACAAGTTTTCCAACATCATCATTTCATAAAAGAAACATACTACACAAAAAGAAATACTTTACATTGAATATATTTACCTTTGTGAAAAACTCACTACATTATCCAAAACCCAACCCCACCCCCACCCATTTTATTAAGGACTCATGGAGTTTACTGGGAGTAAACTTCTTCATGGAATATACTGAAAGTTTAGAGATCACTGATCAATTGGTGCAGGCCCTTTCCAATACATGTCCCCATTAATATCCACAGCATTCCCAACTCACTTGGCTTCCTTCAAGCTGGGTGGGGGGAGGGGAGGCACAGAGCTCTACCCTACACCTTCCCAAACCAGTAATCACATGATCATGCTTTTTGGAAAAGCTTCCTATTAAGCTATCTAAAGGAGAGTTTGAGCCATCCATCTACTTATACACTGCAGGATCCCATTATTTTCAAGTGGTGAAAGAAACATTTAGACATTGTTAAATAATGTTTCCAACTTTATATTTCTAATACATTTCTCATGGGTTAATGCTACAGTATAATCTAGCAAGAATAGATCTAATCAATTAACATATAAAATAGCCCATTTCTAATAATCCACACCATATTCCTTTTCTCTTTCTAAACGAATAAAAATAAACAAATACATGCTTCATGATTAAAAGGAATTAATGAGTTATTTACCTTTTTCTTAATGTCTTCACTGAAAGCGTATGGAAAAATACAGTCCTTTGGTTTAGACACAACTGTAAGAAGGAAAAAAAATAAAGATTCTAACACCCATCTTAGCCAATTTCAAGTACACATACACTTCATTTTTCTGAATGAAAACGGTCTTAAATATAAAGTCCCCTCAATCCCTAAAGAGTTAAGAGGATATCAAGTATTTCCTTTGGTCATGTTGTTGGATCTCAAAAGAACAGTCAAAACAAACAATCTCAAAATTTGTAAGGAACCACAAAAGACCCCCAATAGTCAAAGCAATCTTGAGAAAGAAGAATAAAACAGGAGGCATCACTCTACCTGGTCACAAATTATAATATAAAGCTATAGTCATCAAAAAAAGTATGGTATTAGCATGAAAACAAACACGTAGATCAATGGAATGAAACAGAAAGCACAGGAATAAACATATATGCATATATAGTCAATTAATTTATGACAAAGGAGCCAAGAATAAATGGTGTTGGGAACACTGGACAGCCATATGCAAAAGAATGAAACTGGACCACTATCATACACCAGACACAAAAACTAACTCAAACGTAAGACCTGAAACCATAAAACTCCTAGAAGAAAACATAGATGGTAAGCTCCGTGACATTAGCCTTGGCGATGATTTTTTAGATTTGACTTTAGATTTGACATCAAAAGGAAAGGATCAGAAGCAAAAATAAGCGGGACTATATTAAACTAAAAAGGTTCTGCACAGCAAAGAAAACCATCAGCAAAATGAAAAAGCAACCTACCAAATGGGAGAAAATATTTGCAAATCATATGTCTGATAAGAGGTTAATATCTAAAATATATAAAGAATTCATACGACTCAACATAAAAAATTTAAAAATCCAATAATATAACAGGTACATGAGGAGGTACTCAACATCACTAATCACCAGGGAAATGCAAATCAAAATCACAATGAGCTATCACCTCACACCTGTCAGAATGGCTATTATCAAAAAGACAACAAATAAGTGTTGGAGAGGACATGGAGAAAAGAGAACTCTTGTACATTGCTGGTGGGATTGTAAATTGATGCAGCCACTATGGAAAACTGTATGGAGATTCCTCAAAGAATTAAAAACAGAACTACCCTATGACCCAGCAATCCTACTTCTGGGTATTTATATAAAGAAAATGACATATGAAAAATATTCCGTTTGCACACACAAATGGAATATTATTCAGCCATTAAAAAAGAAGGAAATCTTGCCATTTGTGATGACATGGATGGACCTTAAGAACATTATTTAAGTAAAATAAGTCAGACCGAGAAAGACAAATACCATATGATTACACTTATATGCAGAATCTAAGGAACAAAAAGAACAAACTAATCAAAGATAGACTCACAAATATAGAGGACAATCTGGTGACAGCCAGAGAGGAGGGGGGCTGGAGGGTTGGGAGAAAGGGGTGAAAGGTTAAAGAAGTACAAATTAGTAGTTGATAGATGGCCACGGGGATGGGGAGCACAGCATAGGGAATGCAGTTAGCATTAACATACTGGCTAGGTGGAGAGCCAAAGAAGAGAAAGAGCAATCAGGGAGATCGTTTCATAAACTATATAAACATCTAACCAATGTACTGTATACTTAAAACTAATAAAAAAAAATTTTTTTTTAATTAGCCAAGCACAGAATCCTAAGTCCATACAACTGTTAAAATTGCTTAGATGAAACATTTGCTATCCAAGTCAAAATGGAGGATGTTTACCAGTCTTTCCCAAAGGAAATCCCCCACCACCAAAGCCTCGACCAGCATACAATGGAGAAACTCAGCCCAACCTTCACAAAGTTAGAAAAGTGAAGATAACCAGTTTCCCTCACTGTGCTACAAGTTCCGTGACATTCACAGTATCTGCTCGCACAGTGACATATACAGAGGAGGTAAATAAATTTACACTGAAGAGCTAACGACTGTTCTCTTCCACGTATTTCCAGGTTATTCTCATCATTTTGTTCCATGTATTCCACCCCTCTTAAAGAGTAAAAATTTGGTCATCATTTCACGATATACGTAAATCAAGCCATCATGCTGTATACCACAAATTTATATACTGATGTATGTCAATTATTTCTTAATAAAACTAGAAAAAAGGGTAAAACTTCGCAATAACACAGCATGCTTGTTCTATGCTTTTTTCCCTAGTCCCACTTTCCTAACACCCAAGAAACCAGACAGGAGATGCTACCCCTGTTAATCTCTGTTTCTAGGCAGGAAAAAATCCAAGGAAGCATAATAGATCAACAATGTTATGCCTCAAAAAAAAAAAAGTGGTTATTTAACTAGCTAAGCTGTCATCATGAAACATGCCAGAATTCTCCTTGGAGACTGACTCATGGCATGCAAAATTCTGTGGGATTGTTTCACCCGTTGGATTTTATGCATAGCACATCCAACACCAATTTGGTATCACTGTAACTCCTCCCAAATAGGTAAACATTCATTTATTCTTTGGCATCTTCCCTGATCACACAGAAAACTTTGGCCAGGCTCTTATGATGGGCTTTAAAAATGACATGAAAATAGCTGAAGCATAAGTCTGACCTAGGAAAAAAACTACCATTGGAACAAAAAAGGTATTAAACTGCCTCCTGACTTCTCCTATAAAATAAATCAGCTGAATAAGAGATAACCAATCAAGTAAAACTTAGTGTACACAGCTGAAAAAAAAAAACCTTCTTTAATAATATATACTCATTACTCCTGAAAACATTTTTTAAAAACAAGTTACTCATCCAATAGCTGCAACAAAATAAGAAAAACTAAAATCAAGCCATCGGTAAACCAGCTAAAAAAAAAATACATACCACAAAAGTGTGACTGAAAGGGAGGCTGTGGCGGTGCTTTATCTAATGCAAAACTGTAATGGACCAAGGCTGCCACAGCAATAATCTGCAAAGGAAGGGAAAAAAACATCACTTATCAGACACCTGCTATGTATTCTGAATTCTCGACAAAATCACCAAGAATATTAAAAGATATCAGAGCATATGAATATAAAAACTTTAGTACATACAAATATTTTTTATTGTAAAAGTATTTAAACAAACAAAAAATAGAATAATAAAACCACCTCTCACATATCCATCACCCAGCTTCAATTATCAACTCGCCTGTAGCCCTATCCACTTCCTGCCTCCCCCTAGATTATTGTGAAGGCAAGCCCAGACCTATCATTTTATCTAGGAATACTTCAGCATATATCTCTAAAACAGTTTCTCGAACTCGACATCATGGACATCTTATGCTGAATCAATCTTTGTTTTAGGGCTGTCTTGTGCACTGTGGGACATTAAAGCAGCACCTGTGACTTATAATAACACTGCCCATCTCCCATGCCTGAGTTGTGACAACCAAAAATGTCTCCAGACATGGCCAAATGTCCCCTTAAGGGCAAAATCTCACCCCGTCGAGAATCAGTTTAAATAATAATAAATTTTAAAAATGTAATGCAATCATCTTGGCTCATACGGTTAACAGTAATTCCTTAAAATCAAATATCTAAGTAGGATTCAAATTTGCATGTTTTCCCAACTATTTCAATTTTACTCACCAAATAAGGCCCATATTTTGCAAGTGCTTGATATATAAAACTATAGGTACAACCCTTCCCCACCTATTATTTCCCTATAATTTATTTGTTAAAGAAACTGGGTCATTTGTCCCATAGAGTGTCCCATAGTATGAATTCCGCTGCTTGTATCACAATAGTGTCATTTAACATGTTCCAAGGAGTGAAAAAAATGGCATAGATGATAGAGGCTCTCTTCATCCCTCTTGAGACCACATCAAAGTTGTAACAAACACAGAGCAAACAGCAAGCAAAGTCTCTTGGGGTCTAGATGAACAGAAGCACTACAACTAGGGAGAGAAATAAGAAATCACCCTGCAACGGTAGAAGGTAGAAGGAGGCGAGGATGCAAGGCTGCCAGGTCCCCAGCAGCTGAGTGGGACAGAGGCTGTGGCAGCTGCAGACACCTCTTAAAGGGGTCGCGTCTGCGAGAGGACTTTCGCGGTGACAGACCTCCTCACCTTGAGCACCAGCGCTAGGTCGACTGCATAGGGGGCACCAGTGACTTACAGGGGGACACTGAGTTGTCGGAGTGAGGGCCAGAGGTGAGGATCTCTCCCGGACAGAAGTGCTGGTAGTATCCATTGTTCCTCTGTTGAGCCCTCCCTCCTCCCAGTGCAGAGACTCAGCACTGCCATAACTGAGACAACATCAAACTGGATAACAGAGGTCACTCCACTCCGAGGATTCCCTAAAACTCTGTCTCCCCCAACTCACCGCCCCACCCAAGCCACATCCAGTTGTGTCCAGTGCTTCTTGCTAAGCAGTGCCAAGACCCACACTGGTGGCCTCGGTTTCTGGTGTGGCCTTTTGAGGCAACTATAAGCACAGCACCTGTGGACTGCTTGTAGAATCTGTGCCAGAGGGGCTGAACTTGGCCTGCAGCTGAATCTCTCTCAGGACTGTGCCACTAGACACCTACTACACAAAGCCATGCTAATAAGACCAGGAGACTTAGGAGCTTTGCTTAATACATAGGAACAGACACGGAAAGGCAACCAAAATGAGAAGAAAAAGAAGCAGAAACCATATGAGAGGACAGAACAGAGATCCAGATATAATGAAGTAATTTAACAGATGCAGAGTTCAAAACACTGGTTATAAAAATGCTCAATGAAATTAGAGAAAGAATAGATGAACTCAGTGAGAACTTTAACAAAGAGATAAAAAAAAAACATAAAAATGGAAATGGAAATTATAAAAGGGAACTACTCGGAAATGAAGAACACATTATCTGAGATGAAGAGTATTAGAGGGAATCAACAGAGTGGATAGAGAAGAGGATCAAATCACTGATATAGAGGATGGGGAAGCCAAGGACACTCAATCAGAATGGCAAGAAAAGAGAAGCCAAGATTATCATAATAATTTAAGGAGCCTATGGGACACAATTAAATGTAAAAATATCCGTGTCACAGGGATACCTGAAGAAAAACTAGACATTGAAGAGCTATTTGAAGAAATAATGATGGAAACTTCCCTAACCTGTGAAGGAAATAGACATAAACCCCAGGAAGCTCAGAGAGTCCCAAAAAAGAAGAATCTAAAGAGTCCTACACCAAGACACATTATAATAAAAATGCCAAAGGTTAAAGACAAAGAGAGGAACTTAAAAGCAGCCAGAGAAAAGCAGTTACCTATAAGGGAGCACCCATAAGACTGGCAGCTGATTTCTCAAAAGAAACTATGCAGGACAGAAGGGCTTGGCACAAAATATTCAATGTGATGAAAACCCAAGATCTACAACCAAGAATACTTTATCCAGCAAAGCTATCATTTAGAGTTGAAGGACAGATAAAAAGCTTCCCAGACAAAAATAAGCTAAAGGAATTCATCAACACCAAGGAAATGTTGGAGGGACTTCTTTAAGAAGAAAAAACAGGAATCAAAAAACAGGAATAAAGAATGGTAGTAACTACATTCCTATCAACAAGTACCTCAAATGAAAGAGAGTGCTCTAACCAAAAGATAGCATGGCTGAATGGATAAGAAAGGATAGATAACCAAAAGATAGCATGGCTGAATGGACAAGACCCCTACATTTGCTGCCTACAAGACACTCATTTCAGATTAAAAGACACACACAGACTAAAAGGAAAGGGATGGAAAAAGATATTGCCTTGATGGACCTAGAGGGTATTGCACTGAATGAAATAAGTCAGATAGAGAAAGACAAATATCACATGATTTCACGTACATGTGGAATCTAAAGAACACAATTTTTTAAAAAAAGGAAATAAACTTCATAGATACAGAGAATATTTTGAGGGCTACTAGATGGGAGGGAAGTTGGGGACGGCGAAAAGGGACAAAGGATTAAGAAGTACAAATGGATAGTTACAAAACAGATATGGAGTTATCAAGTATAGCATAAGGACAATAGTTAACAGTGTTGTAATAAATATGTAAGGGGGAAGAGGGTACTAGATTTAGTAGGGTGATCACTTTGTGAGTTATATAGATCTCTAATCACTATGCTGCACAACTGAAACTAATGTATTATTCTATGCCAATTATAATTGAAAAACTCATTGAATTGTACAATATAAATACAAGCAACTACTTTTCTACTATATTTCAATAAAGCTGGAAAAAAATGCGTTCCTGTTTCTGTACTGCCTGTAAATTCACATTTAAATCTAAAGGTTTGATCAAAATCAGGCTCAATTTTTTGGCAAGAATACTTTAGAGGCACTACTGAATACCTCTACCAGAAGACATAGGCACATCATGTATGGTTCTATTTTAGTGATCACTGCCTAGATGCATTATTTCACTAGGAATTGCAAAATGGTAATAGTCAACTACTCCTTCATCCTTTATTAGCTGGAAACCTATGAAGAGAAACTTCTCCATTATTTGGTTAGCTAAGGTACAGTATGCGTTCAAAAAAGGCGAAATGAATGCTTGATTGAATCCCTTTATTTACCAGTTTTCACAGTAATGAGTTGGTTCCCTAGCTTCCTTCACAGGTGTTCATGTTTACAGTATCATTACAAACTCATGTATTGCAACTGTTGCAGTTATTCTTATCGACAGACAGACGCACAAACTGTCCCATCTTGGGCCAGTAGGAAACTCCTCAAGTTGACTCCTGAGTCCTTCTGACATATCTTTAGTAGATTTTAATATCACCCTTGCTTTCTGGTATAAAAGATACTCCAGAATTATCTTGGACATTTCCTGCCCAAAATCAGCCATTTCTCCACAGAACCCAATTTCCTGTACTGGGAAATGGTACTGAAACCTCACTCTGGGTGCTAGGGGAGGAATACTTTTTAAATTTTTGGCTAATTAAATCTTTCCAAAACACTTAAATATTAACTATGGACACCTGTTGTATTAAGTATTATTAAAAGATCAAATCACACACTAAAAAAAAAAGGAGTAAAAACACTGCCAAAATTCTGTTTAAAAAGATCCCCATCAATGTCAAAAAGGACTTAGAAGCAAACATAAAGGTCCCGCTGACCGAAGAGACAGATTTAAGCACCAAAAATAACAATAATGAATGCAACACATTGGAACATGCTGAATATATATAAAACCCATGAGTTCATCATGATATTCCACAAAAGAGAAAACAAAAATAAGTAATGATAAAAATAAATAAATCATTGGTCGACACTGCATATAATGTAGGTCCCCGACTTCCTACTTAGAAAATTGGCAATTAAAGAGAAAGAAGTATATATAAATATAGAATGCAATATACATATGATGTGTTATTGAACTGTACACTTGAAACCTATAATTTTATTAACCAATGTCACCCCAATAAATTTAATTTTAAAAAAAGAGAAACAAGTACATATTTATCTTATCTTTCTTGTACAAACTATTACAGCATAACCAAATAGTGGTAGTCGATGAGGAAAATTTTATTAAAAAATTTTACTAATAAACATTCTAATATTTAACAAGTCTAGCTAATAAACATGGAAAGGATGACAGAACCAGAAAACCACCATTTTACAACTTCTAATGAAATAATTAATTAAGTACTTTATTTACAAAAACAAGTAGTAGGCTGGATTTGGTCCACAGGCAATAGTTTGCCCATCCCCGGTATAGAGGAAGAAGTCCAATGACACCACAATGCAAACAAATACAGAAAATGCATTCTTTAAGAGAACCAACAGTTATTCTTCAATAAGTTAGTCACTGAAAAAACTGTAGGAGGTGGGAGGGAGCTGCTCCCATTTAACATAAGATTCAAGAGACATAAAAATTAAACACCATCTGTGAATCTTGTATGAATCTTGATTCAAATAAACCAAGTATAAGACATTTTTGAAAAACAGTCATGTGAATATGGACTGGATATTTCAGATGATATCCAAGGAATCACTGTTCATGTTATTACACAAGATAATGATTTTATACAAGAAAGTACAGGTTTTGAGAGACTCATACCAAAGTATGCAATGACACAAATGTCTCAGATTAGCCTTAAAACACTTCAGAAGGGGTGGGGCATAAATGAGTATGACAAAATCTTGCTAATTGCTGAATATGACTAATTGGTATATGGGAGTTCATTAAATTATTCTATGACCACAACGTTTTCCAAAAAAAAATTTTTTAACCAGAAAATAAATAAATAAAGAAAGAAGTCCAGCAATTTAAGTCTTAAGAAAAAAATCAAAACTCCAACATCAGACAAATTGAATTCATTCTCCAAAATGGAATTTAGTAGTGAATTACTATTTTCCCCTTCAAAAAGAACACCTTTCTCTTATAGAAATGCTATACAAGTTCAGGCAAGTATTTGCATCTAAGGCACAGGTACAAAATCTGTCCTGTTTCTTTACCTCATTTTGATGTGTCTTTGCATTCTGCATTGTCTTCATGCTGAAAGACATCACCACGAGTGGGGGAGGACCGACATCCATCATTACATTCACCAGGTCTGGTTTCAAAGCCATTGCCTCAACTTTACACCAACTGAATGGCTGGTTCGAGAGCTCTAAAACAGAACGGATATAACGGATCAATAGCCATTCACTGAAAAAGAAAACTACTGTAATTAAGACATCTGTGATTAATTGAGGTCTTCAATCCCACCTTCTATTAAGAATGTCTTATTATAACACCAACCAAAAAAAAAAAAGCCACATTATTGGATTGTATGCAAATCCTTGTATATGTATACATATATGCTCATTTTCCTGGGAAAAAGCTTCCATCTGATTTTCTGAAGAATCCAGGACCCAAAATAAGCTTTAAAAAGACAAAACACTGCTTTGGGGGAATCACAAAACATTTTTAAGAGAATCATGAAGACAAAACAGAGTATCACAGATGCAAATACCGAAAAACATCATGCAAGAGACCAAACGAGCACTATCCACATCAGGCAGTGATGCTCCCCTCCTTCCGAGGTCAGCAGTTAACTATGTAGAACATCTGGGCCATAGAGCCAGGTCAGAAGTCCATACTTACAGCAGCACAATGAGGGATGTGAGCAAACGCCACCTGGGCTAACCAAGGCCTCCCTCCAACTACACTTCCAGGCATTACAGCAATAAAGTGATTCCAAACACATTCCCTACACTCACTCAAGGAAAACCTTGAGGATAAAACATTAGAAAAGGAAACAGACACACAAAATAAATAGACCAACTCCCTAACTTCCGTTTTAACTGCCATATCTATCAGCAATTAACTTAGCATTCTGAAAGTAAATATTTTCCTTACGTGGGTTTTTTACTTCGAGCCAACAAGGTCCTTTGATCTTTCTGTTCATCAAGAACAGTTCCAAGCTAGATGTGTTGGTCCCAAATACATGAGAAAAAGTTTCTCCTTTCAAATCCTGAGGAAGCTGTGGCATTTCAGCCTGAAAAAAGACAAGAAAGAAAAAAATCTTTTTTGTTTAAAACTATTACTTCACATTTTCCAAAGTCTATATTTGAAATAAACAAAAGCCTCTCTATGAAACACCAGAAAATACTCCTTATATATATGTGAAATGTAATTTGCCACAAATGAAATCCAAAACAATTCACCGTAGGAAACAAAAACAATTCACAATGACAAAATAATGCATCTTGATGACATCCATTAGAAGAAAAATAGGCCAAGAAGTACCCCCAAAAGAGGGTTTGTGTCCAGAGCAGTACATGCCTTACTGATACAGAATAGCCAAATAAGTAGCGCTGCGTTAGAAGAATGAAAGCAAGAGAGTGGGCCTCACTCAAAACGCTTCCATGGTACATTTCATCACCACTATCAGAAACTTTTCTTAAAAGTTTCCCTTTTCCAACACTGTGGGATCAACACACTAGAACAGAGGTTAAAAAAAAAAAGGTTACAGTCCACTTAATTAACATCCCACAGTAATGATCTTGCCTGTCACAAAAGCAAGAGCAGCACTATAGTGACATTACTGACACTCTCCTCCCTCACCTTCCCACTGATCAGAAGGGACACCTCAACAGACTAATGATGGTCAACTCCATCATGTAGCATTCATTCCACTTGATAAACTGTTGTGCAGTTACAACTTATTCAAAGATGCATACTTGAAAGCAGAGAAAGGCACTATATCCCATAGTCTATGTATTTAAAGTTTTATCCATTTTTTTCATTACTGTAAGTCCACCTCAATGAACTAGGGGCTTGAGGAGCTCTGCCAAAACTAATTGAAAGCCAATTACAATTTCAAAAATAGAAAAACGTCATTCTCAACCAAAACCCAGTAATTTTGTTTGACTTACCGAATACCTAACTTCCAAGTATTCAGATTTTTCTGGAATATCGGGTATCTCAAAAGCATAATTCTTTTCCACTATCTGGGCAAGCAGATATTTTGAAAACATTAAGACAAAAGCTTTTCACAAAATAAATTAACAAGCATTACATATACAATGCACGTCCCTGTATTTAATCATTAGAAATCTAGCATCCTTATGAAATTCAAAGGTAAATAAAGCCAAAAAGACACCCTTTTCAAATGGGGCTAAAACACCCAGTGACAAAATGCTAAAAAGACTTCTCTTAGACATTAAAGAACTTAGAAATATTTGCATTCAAGAGGGGCAATAAAAGATTAAAAATTTTTATGTTAATGCATTAAATCATTTCCTACTCTTTGATATTAAGCAACTCTACCTTGCTAGAAAAATTAATAATTAGCATAATTTTTAGCTCATATTTACTGAGTGCTTGCTAATAACTTAATATGAATTTACTGACTTAACCCTTTCCAGCAATTCTTGAAATACGGCCCCACTTCTCAGGCAAAGAAACAGGCCAAGAGAAGTCACTCTACTTGTCCAAGGTCACACACTTAGGAAGCGGTAGGGCTAGGATTTAAAGCACAAGCTGTCTGGCCCCAGCACCTATGCTCTTGACCATTACGCCACACTGCTTCTAGAATTTTAGAGACTTCATTCATCAGTCATAATTCAGAGATCAAATAGTTTAGATGGTTGGCCTTATCTTCGGCAACTCAACCCTCCCTTTATTGCAATCACTGTTAATAATAGCCAGTATGTTGAGTGAGTTACAGTCCCCACAATGATGGCCAAAGGGGTCAATATCTCACAAAATCAATATCACACAAGTGATCAATATGTACCATAGGAACAGAAGATTTTTATTCTATCAGAATAGCATCATAGTCCCTGATTTTTAAAAATAAAACCTTACTTAACCTTCTGACTAAGACTACTTGGCAGTAACTAATATAAACAAGATCAGAACAGCTTCTTTTCCACTTGGGAATAAAAGCACAAGATATGCTGCAAATACTGGCAGCAATTACTTTGCTATGAGCGATCTTTCTATTCAAATTAATGAACATTATTTTATAAGCACCTTAAAGAGAAAGAAAAATTATTTTTACAAATCAAACATATTGATTTGGTATCTATGAAATTTCCATTCGATGAATTATAGCCACAAAGGGCATTCTGCACAAAGAAGATATGCAATAACTATTTGCTAAATTAGAAAATGAACAATCAACTAATAATTAGAGCTGGAAAAAATTATCACCAAATACACACCTTGGACTTGAACTTCATAATTTTGTATTTTGCTGCTATTTTCTCATCAAATTCATCATAAACATCCTTCATTGTAACTGGAGTTCCTGTTTCTTTCCCTGTGTTTAAATCAATTTTCTGCTCTCCCACAGAGAGAAGAGGGGAGGGGGGGGAAAGAGTATCTGTTCATAAATCTTTTCAACCACGAGAAACCTAAGTCTAAATCAATTTTTGTCTTCACCCATTTAAACATTTAATGGAACGGTCTTACAGGTGAGCTCAAAGATATAAACAAGACCCAAAAATGTAGTAAACCCAACACCCAATTCCTTTCAATAGCAGCATAAAAGCAAACCAGAGATAAAGAGGATCGATCCTACAAAATGGGAGAAGAGTGTTGTAAATCCTGACCAAGAATCTTCGCAATTCAACTCAGATGGGAAGGAGCTGGGTTTGGGAGGGGAGTGTGGATGTGAAGTCTCAATAAAAAAGAGGAACAAATGGAACTGACCGTTAAACGGCTGTGGAGGAAATGGCACCGCTTCCTAGACAGCAAAAACATGAAAACTGGGCCAAATGCCATGTCACATTTAGAGCCATACAGTACCAACCTGATTACTATGGAAATGAGCAGTGGAGGGAAAAACAGCATCGTATACTTGTATATTCTTTCACACTCTTTCTAATAAGTTGAAAAACAGAGTTTTACTCCATTTCTCTACTTTTCCCAACCTCTAATGGAGCTTCTGACAACCAGTGGTCACTAGTCAGGCAGCAAGAAAAAAAGCGCCAAGGTTATGGATTATTCATAGCCCTATTGAAGAATTGGGCTGGTGGCAGAACACAGAATGCACTTGGAATTAGAAGCTAATCAGTAACATACTGTTTCACGAGGAAGGAAGTAAAGAGTTCGCTCAATGTTTTTCACCATCACGCAACAGCTCACATGAGTTTTGGCAGATTCGATCCAAACTTTGCCAAATAGAAATACCACACCTAAAAGAATAAGATAAAACCAAGAGAAACATTTCAATTATAGCACATTAAAGGGGCACTACAAAGGCTCAATGAATTTATGCCTTCACAAGAAGTCATTTTTTACAGCAAATTTGTATCTGATGTCCACTCTCCAAGATCAGTTCCTTTACTTAGGCCGTATGACAATACCACCCTCGTAAAACATGTGACCACTAGGACAGAGGACAGAATAACTTTTGGTGTAAACATTTACCCTAGAATTAAGGAGACATCCCCAAGTCAAAGGAAATAAACTTTGGTTATTAGGGACACACCCCCTGTGACACCCCAGGTCAGTGTAGAAACCCCTGGAGAATTAGGGAGACATCCCAGGATCAATGTAGACACACCTCAAAAATTAGGGAGACATCCAAGATCAGTCAGTGTAGGGAAAAAACAAAAAAATAAACACATTTTCCCTTGAACCAGGATTACCCAGATTAAGAGAAACAAAACAAAACAAAACAAAAAGGCAAACTATTCTCCAACAAATCTCATATTTAAACCTCTTGGGAGAACCGTGAGAATCATTACAAAATTCCTTTTTAGCACTTGTACTTATCGATAAAAATTAACATTCATGTATAAGAATAACTATGTATGATTCATCAGTGTTTTTCTATATATAAAATTGTTTGGGAAAAGCAATTCATCTATTTTATTCCATATAATAATAAATATCTCATAATAGGGCTCAACTATTATCGCTTATCTCACCCTTTCTACCTCACAGACTACTTAAGACACCAGGCTAGGTAGTGTTCCTTTCTCTTCTATTTTGGTTTAACAAATGGTTTAATAATCAAATCAGCAGAAAAACTCCTTTTGAGACCCCTCTATAATATATACTACAAAGTAAAAACAAGCCTTTCTAGACATCAAGTCATTGTTCATGGAAACTAGCCATCAAGATAGGACTCCAGAGGTTTGACAGTCAAACTAAGAGATGGTCACTGTGCAAATTCCTGGGCTCCATGAATAATTAGACAGCAGTAATCAACACAGCCACTCAACACGGCCACTTGTCTGAGACACTAAGAAAATCCTGGCTCATGCAAAGGCTACTGTTCACAAGGCCAATTACTCCAGTTTCACAAGATAGCTCATCAGTGCTTCCTTTTGTCACTCACTCTAGTAGAAATAAGACCATCTAAGAATTTTCATTTCTGCAGATGATTAAAATTCTTACAAGAGTTGTGTGATTTTCAGCTGGGGGGAAAGAGGCAGGTGGGGGGAGATAGGAGAGAGGGAAGGGAGTGTGAGGATGATTAAAAAAGAAAAAAAATCACAGTGGCACAGAAAATTAAAAGTCATCCTCAAGACAGTTAGAGATGAAAAAACAAAATTCCATGCAAAGAAAAATAAAGACCCTAATATTGGATTCAAAGATTCAAATAGCTCATTTTACAGTCAAACTAATATCATACTTCATGCAACACATTTGACACTGTTTATGCCTCATTTGCCACAAAAAGATCATGGTAAACAAAGATTACATTCCCCCCAAAGTTACTAGCTGAAACCAGGTGCAGTCAGGATTATTCAACCTTGAAAAAGTCATAATGAAGACAGGATATCTCCCCATATGCAAAGAGTAAGATTCTTTTCATAATTATGGAGCATTCAGCAACAACTGACTGACTTAGAATCTGTAAGAAAGCGAGAGACAATAACAGGGTCTTTGGGAATACTTCGTTTTTATTAGCTGCATTGATTTCACCAAAGCTCGCTGATCATTATTACCTGCTATCACTATGAAACTGTTCAATCCTTTGAAATTAAAGGACTTTTTTTAAGCTATCTTATTTAACCCCTTGGCATCAATCACAAGATGACACAACTTGAGAAATACCACAGAATGGCACAGTGGCCTGAGTGTGACAAGCCCAGCAGTCTGCCACTGAAGAGCTAACCACTTTATTTTCAGAGTCTCAGCATGCTCCTTACGTAAGTAACCAAATAGACTAGATGATCTCTGAGGACTTCTCCAGCACTAGAAATTTCCTTTTACCTTAGCATTTGAACACAGAACAATAACAGACAGGTACCTCTTTCAATTGCAAAATATTTCCCAATAGTGGTTGGAAAGTCCTATCCAAGACTATGATTAGCACTAAGAATTCAACAATACGTATAAATTGGCTGCTCTGCAAATATGGCTGTGCTCCAATGTCTCACTTTTAACCTCCATTACCTATTACCATACAAAGCACCCATCACTAGCCAATAGAAATTTCTGTGATGATGGAATTGTTCTGTCTGTATCCGTGGATCCGTGGATGTGTGGCTACTGAGCACTTAAATTGTGGCTAGTGGCTGAGAAAATTCACTTTCATGACTTTAAATTTAAAGAACTACATGTGGCCAGCAGCTACCACAGTGGATCTAGACCTCACCCTGCAAAACGATGCTGTTTTTTAGTAAGAGTATCACCCAGTAAACAAAAGATGGAAACAATAAACTCATTTTCACACAGGAAAGAGGATTGTTGTTGTTCCTTAAAGTTGTAATCCCTGGAAATTGACACTGGCAAATTGATGCTTTATGTGGGGATTAAGAGGGGGGCACCATCAACCTCTGTGTTACCCATTCTTACCCAACACTGCTCCAAGGCTTCAAGAGGCAAACTCAGTATAGCAGCAAATGCAACTCTGGTTCGCTGAAACCTTTCATGTACATTTATAGGCCTGTCAATCACTGTGCAGTTTATGTCAATGAACATTTATTAAACACCCACTATATGCCTGGCATCATGCTGAAAGCTGGAAATAAAAGGTCCCAGCTTTCCAGGAGTTCAAAGGCTTTGGGGGCGGGGGAGAAAAACACAGCATCAGATCTTTTCAAAGTAATATGACAAATGCTACGATGGGAAAGGGTATGATGGGGTCACAAAGGGCTCTTAGGCCAGTATGCAGGATTGGGAAACTTCCAGATGACACCTGGGCTGAGCCAGACGAGGGCATTCCAATCACACAAACACAATAAACAGAGAGACATGGTACAAAGAGCAGCAGGTACAGACAGGGAGCTATTTCTAGGGCACAGAAGTCATGCATGGCAGGCATCAGAAGCCTTGCTAAGGAACTTGGACTTTATGATGTAGGCAGTAGCCACTGAGGATTTTTTTTAATGAGGAAATGACATGGTCAGAATTAGCCTTCTAAGCAGTCACTCTGGCCGCAATGTGGGGCATGACAGCTGAGGGATCAATCAGGAGGCTGCTGTGATGGTGTGATTTCCATAGGCAAGAAGGGATCAGAGCTGTGAGGAGAAAGAGAAGATAGCCTGCCTACTTTAGGAGGAGAAAACTAGTAAGACTTGGTGAGGGAAGGAAAGAAAAGGAGGCATCAAGGCTGGCTCCCAGGTTTCTGGTTTTGATGGGACCCTCAACCAAGACAGGGAATCAAATCCACCATCGAGCAGACACAGCAACCCACAGGGAGTAGCACTGGGAAGGGCAGGCCCACCATGTCACACAACTTCAGCAAGCACCACTCACATCGCCGTGCTCCAAAGGTCCCATGAGGTGCATGTGAAAATGGTGTCCCCTGCAGCTGTACAATGGGGCAGCCTGTGTTTCAGCAATGGATGGGAATATTTGCTTAGCCTCATGTTATCACACCTGCTAGTCTACCTTCCACCGGCAAGTAACAAAGAGGTAGTCAAAGAGGTGAGAGGGTCTAACCAAATTGTCTTACCCTAGCTAATGTAGATAAGATACCATTTCTAAGATTGCTTATGTCTTTACCTAACGAGCTAAGACATGGCAGTTTGCTACTCAAGGGCTCTGTATGGGTTTCTACATATTTGATAAGCTGAAGCATATTACTGTTTCTGTCTCCCCTGAGACCAGTAGCATCTTTCCAGTTAAAGTCAATGTCTGATTATCTTTAAGGTAAACTTAGCCTCCAAATCTGGTGGTTAATACTTACTCTTCTTACTCATTCGCTTCCTTTACTCACATCTAGACACGCCCTCTATTTTCACCAGATGCAGCCTCTAGGAAACCACCTTGAAAAATATAGTTTGCATCTACTCTCAGATCCAGAAATGGATATGAATAAAGGTAACTCTGTTTAAGAAGAGTAAGTATTTTATATTAATCCGACAGACCTCGTCATACCCGTCTTACAGTGAAGGGCTCAAAGGAGCACAAAAGGAAACTGGAGAGCGTCCTGGCTTTTGTGAGTCAGAATTCACAGTATCAGCTCATTCAGAGGAGGACCTGGGAATCACCCTTGATTCCTTTCTGTCAACCCTCACATCAATCCATCAATAAGTTCATGTCGCAATACATGTTAAAAGCATTCACTTTTCTCTCCACAGCTACCAATAGGTCCAAATAGCTAGCATGCCTACCTTGGACTGACTGATATCCAGGGCTTCTCCACTTACCCACTCCAGCCCCCACACACACACACACACACACACACACACACACACACACACACACACACACACACACACACCCCATTCTCCACACAAACTTGGAGAGTTCCTGTTAAAATGTACATCCAACCATGTGACCACCACTCCACCCATCCAGCCAGTATTTAAAATCTTCCACCGCCTCCCCACCACTTTTAAAATGAGATCTAAACTCCTTAATATGGCTTTCAAGGGCCTTCATTACCTGACCTGGGCCTTTATCTCCAACTTCATTTTCTACCAATCCTGTCACTTGATTATTGTGCTACAACCACTCAGGCCTTTCTCTCTCCGGGCCTCTGTGCTTACCAGTTCCTCGGGCTGAAAGGCTCTTTGGTCAATCTGCATATGCCCCATATCTCAGCACAATGGTGATCTCCTCAGACAGGCCTTCCCAAGCCACCCCTCGACTAACTGCCTTTACACCATTTATCAACTTTCCTTACGTACCGCCTATTTCCCCCTACACGCTCCTACCCCACTAGAATGTAAGTTCCATTAGGATAGAGAATTTGTCCAGCTTGTTCACCGCATCTCAGTGCCTGGCACACAATAGGGTGTTCAATTTTCTGAATAAAGGAACAAATTAATGGCTAATTCCATTTAAAGTGCATAACTATAACTTCAGATACACTGAAGGTAAACTACAAGCACACATAATTGTACAAAATCACATAGCTGGTTTTCAGAAAAAGTGTCTGTAAGGATTATTCACACCACATAGCCCCGCTCCATCTCGGTGGTTCACGTACTTTACAGTGATTCGGTGTTGGTCTCTTAGCATCCCCATACATCAGCACAGAGCCTATGCCAATTACAATCACTAAAGCATTTAAGGGGAAGGCGCTATTCCATATTAAAGACATATAGTATGATTACCTGGTTGGTTGTACTGATCTTCATAAGCATCCAGCCAATAAAACTGAAACACTTGTTCCTCATCTGCCCCTTTTACCAGTGGGAGGTGATCGGAATCCACTTTAACTTCCCAGGCTGAGAAACTGCTGTCATCTTCCTGATCAATGTCCCAACAGGAGACATCTGGGAGAAAACTTCCTCTGGAAAAATCACATTTTCAAAAACCTTTCAAAATCCAACAGAATAATTATAGCGCTACTTGCCAGAAAAGTCATAAAATGTTCTTACAAGCAGGACGTGGTTTCTTTCTGAGGACCTGCCTCGCAAATCACCCCCTCTGCTGGTTCCTTCTCTTGGTCCCAAGTCTTGGCAGCCACAGGCTCCACGTCCGCCTCCTCAGCTTCCATGGGCTCATCGAAGTCATCATCTTCAAAATCCACTGCCCCTGACTCCTCCTTGTTTTGTGTACACGCTGGCACTGCCTCTCCTGCGGGTATCACCACATATCCCCATCACGGGCTGCCGCCCTGGAGCACAAAGGCTTCTCCGGCACAGCAGCAGCAGCCCACCCTTTCCCACACTGTATCTGCATTCCCTTTCAGTCTCCAAATTGGATGTTTTCAACTTTCACTGCGGTGAATTCAAATCTTTCACACTTAAACTTGCTATCACAATACCTTCAAAATCGCCTCCACTTCCTCCTTCATGGGGCCTCCATTTTTGACAGCACTTTGCCACTGTTCCATAGCCCTGTACTTGTGCCCGACGTCAGACTTACCGGCAAATTCAGCACGTTTAAGAGGAACGGGAGTTAATGGAGGCTCCTTCCATGAGACAAGGGAATTGGTTTTTCCCGAGGGAACTGCCTGTAAATGTTTTTAAATGTTTTGTCAGTTAGACCTGCATACTAAAAATATGCCAACTGTCCTACCCTGACCAGAGATAATGACAGTCCCCATTTGTAAAATGATTTTGTGTATTATTAATGTAATAGCTTCAATTATTTTACTGTTACCTAGGTTTACAAAAGAAATACTTGTTTCCAGGAGGAAAATTATTACATTTAGCACAGTTGCAATACTTAAAATAAACACATAGTAGTTACTACAAAATTTACTATGAAGAAAGCAGGCACATGCTATTTTTGAAATACATAAAACTATATAATGAAACGGGAGTCCTAATTTAAAACAAAAATCAAGAACAAATTCAAAGGCATTTCCCTCATCTAGAAAAGCAACAGCATAAGTTTTAAGCAATAACACAAATCAAGTCTGAAGGCATTTACACACACTCTACCTTGCAGGTATGCACAGAGAAAGGATTCAGTGAAGCACCAATGGATCTTTTCTTCTTCAGTATTACAGGTGGTAGGCTTATTTGAGGTGTCTAAAAGGAGGGGGAAGATAGACATTCACTGCCATGGTTTACCACAAGACAGAAAAAGTGTATTTTTCCTCCACTGAAGCCCAATGAGCAAAGCATTTTTTTTCCCTGCTCCCCCCACAGATCTATGTTCATGCACTGCAGTTACTATAGCAACAATACCACAGACTCACTAGAGAACCAGAATAGATACTGAATCCAGCCCTCATCAATTTTTTCTTTTTAAAACTTATACTTTTCCCTTACCCTTTCAGACTATCACATTTAAAAACTGTCAAGCTACCCCTCCATGGTATCGGTGTTAGTCATTTTAATCAAGAGTCACTTAGAAAGATGCACATCTCTAAATGAGAGTTTCGTCTTTATGTGAAATAGCCAAGTCACAAACTCCCAGCACAGCCGAGCCTGTCTGAGTTCTAACAGGAACAGCACACTGACCCTTCCTTCGCTCCCGCTCGGAATTCAAGACAAGGATCTCATGCCTGATTGTACAGACTGACAGACTTCAATCTATTTCAGGAACACACACTGCAACAACTGAGTCGGTTCAGTGCGCATGCCCAGAACTGACTCGTGTATTCTTACCACCTCAAACACGCCCCCACGCAGCTCATCTACAGAAGCGCACGGCTTGTAACAGCTGGAAACTACTCACCTAAAATGGTGAGAAGAAACCAATTTGCAGGTTTGTTGTTTGGGGGTGTTTTTCGGTGGTGGTGGTGGTGGTGGTGCTACCATTGCATTTTTTAAAAAAATTCTGGCAATGGTCTGCTTTGTATAATTACTGATTTCTTCAGCCATGTCCCCTACATATTTAACTCCTTGAGATTCACTTACCTCAGTGTTCAGATCTTGTAGAATGTCACCTAGCAGACCATCCTTGGACAAGTCTACAGCTTTCTGGAAGTTATAAAGATAAAATGAGAAAGCCATACACTTTTCCCTTCTCACCCGGATCACATGTTTGCAAAAGAAAGAACCTAACCAGTCAGTCCTTGCCTCTTCAGCCCTTACTCTGAGTGCTCACCTACTAGTTATGGAGCTTAAAAATCACCCGTGTATACACAGCTCCCAAAACTGGAGCTCCCGACCTCTATTTCCATTCTCATTCCATGACCCTCCCGTTAATCGCTGAAACAAACACACTGTCAATTCAGCTTTTCAAGTTAATCTTCTTTTTTATCTCTAAGTTCCAACCACTGAGATGCCTAAATTCACCTAGAAATCTACATTCAACTTAGTGACTGAAATTGGTAAAATATTACTCAAATATTTGCGCTCAAAGATATTAAGCACCTATTATCTGTAAAATCAATTATTAAATGTTTCACAAAGGAAAAGGCAAAAACATAAGAAGACCATAAAACTCACTTCTGTGGTTTTCTTCCCAGCACTAGCAATGAACATTGACTTGATATCGTTTGGTCTTGTCACTGCAGCCTTCTTTACATGCCTCTTGTCTTTGTTGTGTACTTTAGCATCTTTTCCTGTTGGAACAGAATTTAGAAACATGCAGTGGCAAAAATCAAAATGGAAAACTAAAAGCCCAGTCACCTGCTCTCTGCACATGAGAATTTGAGAAGAAAAATGTTAAGAATTCAAAATACAAGAATATGACATTTTTGTGCAAGGTACACAGGGAAGAATCTTTAAAACGAGCTTAATTCAGGAAAACTCGAGCTGAATGTTATTTCAAAAACTGATGAAATACCAGTAAAATATCTGGATGGGTTATTAAGTGTGACTGTTTAACTGCTATTGTTAGTGTGAATAAAAAGCTTTTTAAAAGGTGGGGGGGGGGCATGTTTTCCCCATAGAAATAAAAAGAAATAATAAGTTCATCTGGAAGCAGGAGACTGATTAGCCTAGCGGCCTTCATGAGATCACCTTTTCAGTGCTCCACTGAATCTAATGGGAAAACTGAACTGTGAAAAAAACAAGACCACCAGTTATGATACTGTAGCAACCTAATTGCCATTTCATGAAGAACAGCAAGTAGACACATGCAACACATGTAGCAACACTAAACAACAGACATTTGCACAATAAAGAACAACTTGTGCAGTGTTTTTTCTTATGACCATGTGTATGTAAATCGCCTATAAACTCTTCTAATACTGTCAATTTTACTCTCGCTTTCTGATTCATCCCAGAGCAGTCTCTACCTCACAAAGACCTAAAATGAATAGTTACTACAGTGCAGTACTGGCATGGGAATACACAGACCGGATGAAACAGAGAACAGAGTCCAAAAAAAGACCCAATTACTTATGGAAATTTAACATATAATAAAGGTGGCATTTCATATTCCTAGAGACAAAAGACTTTTTTTTTTATCCCTGAGCTGTGTCTTGATATGAATGTACCATATTTATATTTATAATATTTTTAAATGCCACATAATTATTCATTTAAAAATCCAGCAAGATATATTTGAATTGGCTAGTCCCTGTTGATTGAGTCAATAATTTACATAATACAGATAATAAAGAGCTATCTGTTTGGCTATATCTCTAAACCTAAAAACCTGTCAGTCATATAGCTGGAATCAAGATGAGACTTTTTAATTAGTGCTGATCACCCATTTGTAAATAAAGTAACCAGCATAAACACCAAATTGATCACAGATCAAAATTTTTAAAATGAAACTATACAAGTACTTCAGTAAAAAAGGCAAATTCCTGGAGTCACCCAGCAGCTATTCAGTCAGCAGTGTGAGTGCCTTGCTCCCCGCACGTAGCCAGCACCTCCTGGCCCACCAGCTGAGCTCCCACCCACATCCCCTGGCTGGTCCAGGGGGTCCAGGCACTGCCTCAACAGCAGCTCCCCTGGATATGTGGACCCAACTGCAGCCCACACCCCAAGTAGACGGCATCATGAAGCACCTCCCTTACTTCTGCCACAGCCAAGTGATGTAGATCTCTGACAGCAGATCCAAGCAACTGGGTACCCCCACGGCTAACTTTCCTGAGCAAGTAGTAGATAACCTGCCAGCTTATGTAGCTCCTGACACATTATGGTTGGGCCAAAGCTGAAAGTGCAGATGGCCATAGATGGTGGTGAGCATAGGATGGAATCTATACTACAAGAGTACAAAAAAGTCCATGGTAACTCATATCATATATACTTCCCAAGAGGACATCTATGGGAAAATCCTAAATGTGGCCATTGTTGGCTACCTCAGACCAGAAAAAAACTTTTTCTTTAGAGTCACTTATTTCAGCAATTCATGGTGGTACTGAGGAAGCTAAGAAATGACAAAATCTACTAGAACATTTGAAACTGAAAGAAGATAATTTCTTCAAGGTTCTAAGAACAAACTAATGAATGGCCACTGATGAAAAATCATTTTATTTATTCATTCACTGCTTTCTAGTATTTTACTACTCATAACTATGCAGTCTCATCTTGGTTATATTTTAAAAATTAAAATTTTCCTACAGCTGTGGATAAGTTTAAACAGTACAATGTAGTTACCATATTATGTATCGACTGTTCAATTAAACCCATCATGCTACAGTACTAAAAATATTCATTTTAAAAAATCAAGATTCTTTATATGTAATATGTTCATTAAAATTTACCACTAGAAAGGTCTTAAGTGTCTTATAATGGAAATGGAATGTATATTGCTATGGGTAAAAAGGCAAGTCATTAATTTGAGATGAAAACTATAATTCTCATGGTAAAATACTAGCATGTATGTACCTGTATAGCATATACTGCTAAACACAGAATGTATTAAACAGAGGTTTGATAGTTTGTTATAAACCTAAGGGGAAAATCCACGCTTTATACTTTTGATATTTTGTGCATTAATATATTATTATAAACATGAAGACGTGTGAAATTTTAATTAGTCATTTCCTTTATGAGGTTGAATCACTGTACTGTGTTCATTTTTTGTTATAGCTGTCTCAGTTCTAATTGATCTAGACTCCCTCTGCCTATCATTTTTTAATCTTTTAAAACAGTAAAATGAGTGTTTTTCAAGAAAAAAAGGCAAATTCCTTTGCAACACGAGCATGGGGAAAGTCTATGATTCAAAATCTATTTGCAGGAAAAAAAAAAGATTAATAAATTCAATTACACCAGAAATGAATTTAAAGACAAAATAGGAGAAAATTTTTGCAATGTTTCACAGATAAAGGGCCAATTCCCTGATATTAAAAGAAGGCCTCAAAACACAAAAGAAATGTGGTTAATAAACACAAACATACAGGTCACATAAAAATATAAGCATACTTCACTTTATTGTGTTTTGCTTTACTGCGCTTCAAAGATGCTGCACTTTTTACAAATTGAAGACAAGACCCTCCACCAGTAAAAAGATTACAACTTGCTTTACTGTGATACTCACTTTATTGCGGTGGTCTGGAACCAAACCCGCAATATCTTTGAGGTATGCCAGTATATAAAAACAGCTATTAAGTTTTGTGAAAAGATGCCTAACTTCTTGTGTAAAAGAAATACAAGTGAAAACCACACTAAGATGTCTTTTCTCACATATTAGAGTGGCAAAAATTCAAAAGCTTGACAACAGACTATTGGCGAGGCCACAGGGTCTAAACAGACACTCATGTGTTGTCATGGGGGTGTAAAATGGGACAACTCCACTTGAGAAGAATTTGACAATATCTCATAAAACTTCATGTGCACTTACTTTCTGAACCAGCAATCCCACCTCCAGAAATTTTCTCTGAGGAAAACACCACTTGCACAGTTACTCAATGTAGTAGTATTTGTAATAGAATTATTGAAAATCTAAATGTCCATTCAAGGAAACCATTTGAATACCCCTTGGTACATCCAAACCATGGATTACTATGCAGCTATACAAAAACATGTAAATAAGATCTCTATATGCTGATATTGAGGGATTTTCAGGATATCTTAAGTGAAAAACACAAAGTCCTAAAGAAATTTATAGAAAATATATTTTGTATAAGAAAGAAAAGGAAATAAAATATATATACACACAATTCCATTCCTGGGTATATATCCAAAAGAACTGAAAACAGGTGTTCAAACAAAAACTTGTACACGAATGTTCACAGCAGCACTATTCACAATAACCGAAAGGTAGAAACAACTCAAATTCCATCAACTAATAAATGGATAAACAAAATGTGTTATTTCCATGCAATGAAATATTATTCAGCCATAACAAGGAATATACAAATACATGCTACAACATCTGAAAACATAATAAATGAAAGAAGCCGGATGACACAAATATGGTCACATACTGTATCATTTCATCTGTATGAAATAGTCAAAATAGGCAAATCTAAGGCTACAGCCATGCCACCCTGAACATGCCCAATCTCATCTGATCTAGGAAGCTAAGCAGGGTCGGGCTCGGTTAGTATTTGGACGGGAGACCACCTTGGAATACCAGGTGCTGTAGGCCTTTAAAAAAAAATAGGCAAATCTATAGAGATAGAAAGCAGATTACTAGTTGCCAGAGGCTGGGGGAAGGGAGACTGGGGAATGCCTGCTTAATGGTTTCCATTTGGAGTAATAAAAAATGTTCTGGAACTAGATAATGATCAGGATTGCAAACATTATTAACGTATTAATAATGTCACTAATGATAAAGTTTATGTTGTAAAAGATTTTTCATGTGCCTAAGACTGTGAAAAGGTTTGGAGGACATTTGTGAAAAATGTAAGACAGGAGAACTAACTTTTTATTGAGATCATTTGGCAGTTTGAAGCAATATAATGGTCAAAACGTTTAGTTTTTAAAATACGGGTCCTAATAGAGTATAAAAAGAGGGTCAATACTGGTTTGAATAGCAAGGAAAGCTTCAATCTCACCACTGTAGGTTAGTAAGATTTAGACAGGAGGACAGAAAAAAAAAAAACAGAAAGAATAGCAGTCAACATTTGAAGTGGAATTCTTCCATAATTTTAGTGCTTCTGCTTTGATTTGTTTTCATTTTCCCACTAGTTTTTCTTTAATGGGACTCAGTTGATATTTTTCTGTTTGTATTTGAAAACAAGCCAGGGATTGGATCGACACCATAAAGTGTTGACCTTTAACTTCTAAGCAAAACTCTACAATTTCTCCTGAGTCGTTAAAGTGGATTGCAGGATTTCATTTCCCTTCCTTAGAGCTTGGGACCTTACTGGGCTCCTCATTATGGACACTGAAACAGAGAGGACTTGTGAGTGAATGGTGGCAAAGTATGGAATAAAGATTTCTAAGACTAAGCTCTCCTTCAGAATGTCATTCTCTTCGCTGGTGTTTTACTGGGAAGAGATAAGATGATGATTACGGAAACAAAGAGATGGCTCATTTATTCGGTAAATATTGCACACTTTCTTTGCACCTGCTACTGTGATTGGCACTGAGATGATCAGGACACGGTCCCTTCCTCAAGAACCTCCCTGTCCAGTCCAACCTCCTAACTTACAGCTGATAAAAGTAATGTCCAAAGAGGTGATGGGACTCATTCAAGGTGATACAGACAATTAACAACATAGCCAGAACTCTAACACAGGCTCCTTAGTTCAGGGAGACGAAAAAGCACATGGGCTTATTTCATTCTCCTCTTCTTGGAGTCACAAAAACTAGAAATACAATTAGCCACACTGCTACCAAATGGTACCAGTGTGTTGAGTTCCTATGTTATGCAGGTTGGCAGAAACCAGGAAGACGGTCTACATATTCTAATTGAACTCATGAATGAATGAATAAATAACATCTCACATGAGAAAAAAAAAGACACACATCCTTATTTTCTGTAAAAGGAAACACAGGAAGGATAATCGGAAACTAATAAAAATACTTGGTTACCTGTGGAGATGGGAAGAAACAAAGTAGAAAGCATAGGAATTAGTAGGATTTCACCTTACTCTCTTGATATCTCTTGATATCATTTTGATTTTTAAATCATAAAATGTTTTAAAATATTCATGAAATAAAAACAAAAGGTTTTTTTAAAAACCTAAATTTAAATAGAAACAAAAAAAACATATGGTAAACTGATAATATAACACACACAAAAAAATTACTTCATACACCTTCTGAACGTAATACTTTGACTATATGCCCTTAGTAGGATATTTGCCAAAAATAAATAAAACTGCAAAGAAATTATAAACTTTATTTAGAAAGGTTGTTGATAGACACATTGGTTTAGTGATTCTAAAATTTCCAGTATTATTTTGTGTATATTTTAGAAGACAAGAGTTTTCACAGAGAGTGAAGGTAAATACAAATAAGAATTGGAGATGAAGAACCCTGTGATGTTGGATTTGAACAAAATGTACCAGTATGAACTCACGACACACAGAGATATCAAATCTCTTAGATCTGTTCACTGAAATGACCTAGAAACCATTATACTCCAGTAGCAATGAGTACATCTGCCCCCAGATCTGAATACCATTCTCCCCTAAAAGGAACCATGATTCTTAGGGAAAATGGTTCATTCCAGGTCTGGGAAAGCAATAATACAAAGAGAACCTATAACATCTTGCTCACTCAGAAAGCAAGGAAATGTTCAACCAATGGAGCCACGTCAAAAGGACAAAGGAGCCAGCTCAAAGGGGATCCTATTGCCAAATCTGGGATAATTCGAACATCCGAAAAATGATGATAGTGGATGTTAAAATATAACAGTAGTTTTATTTAAATCCATGAGTTTGAAGAGAGAATTTTAAAAAGGAGAGACTCATCAGTAGATGCTAAAAGCATTGGGTGAAAGTCAATGAGGAAAAGGAAGATATATATGGTCTCAAATTATCACCCTTCATTTGCATTTATTATAAAGGTAGAAAGGTAGCTTTACAAAGAAGAAATCTGACAAACATCATCTTAACCAAGAGATCAAACTCAGTATCATCAAATGGGGGACAAACTGACACTATGTACCCAGATATGATCAATGGGAAGGACACAACTTCATCTATATTGAATTTTCGTCAGAATATTTAACCTGACTCTATAAACACAAAGAAGCCATCAAGCAAATCTCAGATTGTGAGACATTAGACAAAACCACCAACCTGATCCCTTTTAAAATGTCATGAAAGACAAAACAAAAAAAAAGAAAAGCCAGAAGGGGAGAAGGAGAGGAGAGGGATGGTTCTGTTCTACACTAAATAAAACTAAACAGACATGAAAACTGGACTCCATTTTTAAAAATAGCTATGAAAGACATTATTGGGCTAACCGGGGAAACCTTAATATGGACATTAGATAATATCATGAGAAGGGTATTGTGGCTAAGTAGACAAGCGTCCTTATTTTTAGGAGGTCACTGCTGAAGCATGTAGAGGTGAAGTGTCATGGCGTCTACAACTTACTTTCAGTAAATTCACCAAAAAGTCTCTGTATGTGTTGGGAACAGGGAAGAAGGAGAAAGTAAACAAATGTGAAATTCTAACCAGCTACAAATTAGGGTCTAGACTGTCTGAAAAGAGCAAGATAGCACAGAATTTAGGCTTTGTGGCCACATGTGTCTCTCTTGCACTGTTGCATATTCTTCTTTGCATCTTTTTTTTTGAAATGCTTGAAAAATGTAAAAAACCATTCTTAGTTTAAGGGCTACATAGTTATAGGCATGATTTCCTTCTGGGGTAATGAAAATGGGCTGCACAACTCTGTGACTAAATGCCATTGAAATGTATGTACACTTTAAATAGGTGAATTGTATGACATGAGTTATGTCTCAATAAAGCTTAAAAACAAGCCGGCTGTGAGTAGGTCAGTTGGCCGACTAATGCTCTAACACTTGGTGATTAATAACGAACGAAACCAAAAAAACAAATATTGAAGAAAATTTCCCCTTCTCATCTGGCAGTGACTAAATTAGGCTTGTTTATCCAAAAAATCGGTTTGCCAATGACTGTGTAGCTAAGAAAATCTGACGCATCCATTCATTATCATTTTAAATTTCAATTAAACATAGCAAGTTGATTATTCTAAGTTTGAAACCTGTTGTAGTACTATACTATTATCAAAAAGCTAAAATTCTAAGAATATCACATCAGTGGGAAGTAAAAGACATCACTTATTGTTGCAGCCCTCAAAATCAGCAAGCCTAAAATGACCACAGGACTGAAAATTCTAAAGTAAAAAAAAAAAAAAAAGGACCAAACTCTTTGGACAACAGAGACATGAAACTTCATTTCCTGCTGTTTTTGTTTTCTACATTTAATTTTCCACATAACCATGCTCCTCTCAATAATAGAACACTTTCCATACCTAAAACGATTGCAGTAGGTCTTTTTCTCTTAAAGGAAACAGTATCAAAGTACCAAGTCATCTCAAATTTTAAACGATTCTTTAAATATCAAAACGGCACTCTCTTAAAAACAAATGTAGGTACCTTTCTCATGGGAATCAAGAGCATCGTCTTCAAGGTCATCATCGAAAATCTCTCGGCCATCCTCTACATAGCCAATACCATCTGCGGGAACAAAATTTTACATTGGTATCAAGAAGTTTCTAAAAGTGGCCGATAACATTTTAGCCATGACCAAACAAAAAAACAAAAACATTTATACCCACTCAAGTGTTCTCCTGGCCTGTGCCATTTTTAAGTGCAGCAGAATCCTGTTTAAACAAGTATCAGACAAAACACAGCATCCACATAGGTTTGAGTCAAAACCAAAGGATATATATACACACACACACACACACACTGTGGAGGCATCCCTTGTCTTCCTGCACTTTGCTTTATTGTGCTTCACAGATGTTGTGTTTTTTTTAAAAATTAAAGGCAAGACCTTCCACCAGCAAAAAGACCAGGGCTCACTTTATTGCGGTGGTCTGTAACTGGACCTGCAAGCTCTCTCTCTGATGTATGCCTGTACCTACCTAGGTCAGCCAGGGAAACGATTTGGTCCACGGCATCGAAGTTTGCCACAATGGGATGCTTTATAGTATGTTTACTGTACCAGGAGACTAAAACGTGAAAGAATCAAGATAGCAAGGCCAGAAAAGCACCTTTGGTCTACGAGGGTAATGTAGATGAGTCCTGGCAATATAGGTGAGTCCAAGTACAGAAGTAGGAACACAAGCATAGTCACAGGCACAGTCTACACCTCCTCCCTGTGCTCAGCATTCACATACCCAAGAAGTCACCGAACCAGCGGGAACCGCAAGCTTTCCACAAAGGGCCACAGGGGATGTAAGAACGAGGACCACCCTGTGCGGGGCGCTTCCCACGGCCCAAGGTAGTCCTCACACAAATAACCTCGTGTAATCTTCATGGCCACTCTGTGACATCGGTAGTTTTCCTATCCCCACATTATGTGGGAGTGCCACCCAACTACGTGGCTCCTCTCAATTTTTACACAGCTATTTCCTAGAGGATTTACACTATATCCTGAGGCAGGTGCCTGGATTCTCCAAAATGTCCCCAAATAATTTTGTCTTGCTCTGATTCCACATCCTCAAAAACTGTATTTGAGGAAAATTCAAACCAAAGGTATGATCTTAACAAAGCCTTACATCTGCCCACACAAAGCAGCAACTCCACTGCAAGAGAATGAACGAAACGCAACTAAGACAGTGCCTGGCAGGCAACTTCTTCCCACATACCATCATCCACGATCCAGTCATCATCCTGGCGTGCCTGCACCAGCTTCGAATACTGTTCTTCATCAATCTCTTCGTAAACACTCGTGAAGTCCTCAACCTGCCATCATACAAGTTTGAGAAAGCTTCAAATGGAGTGAAAGTGTTAAACAATTCTGATGAAAAAAAATGTCAAAATTGAAACTGGAATGGCAGCCTGAAGAAGTAGCTGCAACCAAATCATGAGTTCTGACATTCAACACCACTACAGGGTTTTCCTTAAATAGACATCAATTAGCTTAGTATTCCTTTTAGGTGGGTGTTAACATAAGATATTAAATGATTCCATTAGCATAATACACTTGTCACACCATCAATTACTCATCTACTTCATAAAAAACAAACTGAATTATAGCCAATTCTTCGTTAGCTGCTTTGGGGATTATTCACTTATAGTTTCTACACTGGTTTCTCTTGTACTTAGCAAACCTGTAAGGCATGCCATCTCCCTCTCTGCCAGCTGATGTTGCCCTGAGAACTGATCATAATTTTAATAACTATTCAACCAACCAAGTATAATTCGAAAAGAAAACTTTTCCCCCTCATCTCTCTCCAAAAGCAAAACACACTCTATATTCTACAGGTACACTAGAAATAGTTTTTGAGTGATCCCCTTGAATTAGCACTGATCCCTACCACTCTCAATTCTTAAAACTGCAGAGATATAAATGCTGAGCTACTAAAAGAAACCTAAGTGCCCATCAATAGACAAATGAACAAAGAAGTGGTCTGTACATACAATGGAATATTACTCACTCAGCCATAAAAAAGAATGAAATATTGCCATTTGCAACAACATGGACCCTGAGGGCATTATGTTAAGTGAAATAAGTCAGACAAAGAAAGACAAATACCATATGATTTCACTTATATGTGGAATCTAAAAAACAAAACCAGACTCATAGATACAGAGAACAGACTGACAGTTGCCACAGATGGGGGAGGGGCACAAAATGAGTAAAGAAATACAAACTTCCAGACATAAAACAAGTCATGGGGATGTAATGTACAACATAGGGGAATATAAACAATAATATGTACTGACTTTGTATGGTGACAAATGGTAACTAGACTTATTGCGGTGATCACTTTGTAATGAATATAAAGTCAAATCACTATGCTATACCTGAAACTAATATAATATTGTATGTCGATTATACTTTAAAAAAAAAAAACAACAACAACACTGAGCTACCTGGAAAGCAAGTCTAGGGAATGGCAAGTCCTCCAACCACATGGGCCGTCCAACTATGAATTCAAAATAGTTTTCTGGTACCTTTTTGATAGTATATAAGTGAGTTGCTTAAATAAGAGACAAAGTATGCCTGATAGACTTCAACCAACAAAAATGATCTTTCCAGCCCCACCCCAATTGATTGGTAGAATAACATTGATTGGACTAGTTTGTGTTTGGGTTGTCAAAAAATCACCATGAATTACTGACATGAATAGAGCAGACCACTTCAGCACAGTTGAAGCAATAAACAGATGCACACCACTGCTGCAGCTGCCATGGTGACAGGCCACAGACTTCTCAGATAAGAATTTGGTGGGCTGATTAGCAAGAACTTAGATACCTTATTAAAACTTACGCCCTTCTCGAGAGTTCTGCCTTTTCAAGGGGGAGGTGGAAGAAATGACTAACTCTACCTGAGAAGCTAAGACTTTAGGAAAAAACACTTGGACACAGAGCTTTGAGAGCCCAACTGGCAGAGCTGACTGAATTTCTGCTACACCTACAAGGCCTATAATAATTACAAGAGTAGGCTTAGTTTTCACCTCCTGTTTATTCTACAGGGACCACTGGCAAATGTTGATTTGGCTTTCTACGATTTGAAAACAAAAACTACCTACCCTACCAAATTAAGTTTTTGGCAACCCAAACATAAACTAGTCCAATCAATATTATTGTACTGATCAATTGGGGTGGGGCTGGAAAGATCATTTTTGTTGGTTGAAGTCTATCAGGCATACTTTGTCTCTTATTTAAGCAACTCACTTATGTACTATCAAAAAGGTACCAGAAAACTATTTTGAAAAATCATGTTGAACAATAAGTCATTTTGACTGTATCTCTAAAAACACTGCTACTGCTCAGCATGAACTCTTAGAGCCATGCAATTAATATCTGTGATTAAAGCAAAATCAGTCACACTGCATCAACACGTGAAATGCCCCCACAGAACTCCTTTATAAAAAGTACCCACATTAAAAATGCTTTACTCCTGCTTTACTGTAATCCTTTTAGCAGCCCTTTATGATCTGGTTGACTCGCTTAACTTGAATGAATGGCACCAAATGACAAAAATCCTCTTTTACTTGCCCAATTACCCAATACAGTATAGGCCATGGTTAAACATGCATATTCTGATGCCTGGATTCAAATCAAGACTCTGCTACTGTGACATCGGATATCTCAGCTGCAAAATGCTGTTAATAACAGAATCTAACTTTTTAAGATTATTGGAAGGATTAAAATGAACATATTTGTAAAAGCGCTTAGAACAATGCTAGCAAAAGAAGTATATTAGTTGTTTTTATTACTTTCTAGTATTAATCACTTTCTGACCCTCAGGCAGTTAAGATACTCAGGGATCCTGTTGAAGGTAAAGACAGACAATGTTGTGCAGATAGAAGGCACTCTGTTTTTACCTATAGGCCATAAACAGTAGATAGGAAAAAAAAATAGCCAAACGCACATGAGATTCAGTCTTATACTAAGACACAGCAGAAGTAAGATCCAAGTCCCTACCACCATTCTCCTTGCAAATGAGATTAGGAAAAACAAGGAGAAGTAGTGCTTCACTAGACTGCTCAATACCTTAAGAGTAAAGTAAAAGCATATCTGAGGTCCCCCAACAAAGTCACGGGACTTATGAGAGATGCAGTGAAGAAGGAAAAAAAAAATGTATAAGCTACTTCCATTTCAGAATTGTAAAAGCATCTGCAAAGTACCTTAAAGGAATTTTAAGGGTCAAGCAGTCTCCATTATGTGTATATCTACCTCATGCCCTTGCTCGTTCAACATTAAGAAATTACAAGTATAACAAGCTTGAAATATATGCATATTTTGAATCAGTAACAAAGGTGACATAAGACTACCTAAAAACTATGAATTAGATGAAGCACAGGTGAAAATAAAATGGTTACTTACTTCATATTTGTATTTCTCACCAGCTTTAGCCTTTTTCAGTCTTTCTAGAGCTTCCTGGCGCCCTTTCTTTGATTTCTTTTCTCTCCGGGACCGAGAGGCTAAGAAACTTCCTGAATCTGACACAGCTGAAAAAAAAAGCCAAATTTCCATGCAATGTTACAAAATTGCCAGCCACCTTCCCTCAAAAACAAAAGAACATTTCTAGCCAATAACGATACAAAGTTTTAATATTATACAAATTAATACTTTGAAACATAAACAGTTCATAAAGTCACGGCTGAGTCTGCAGCTCCTGTAAGTCTTCGGAAAGTTTCTAAAGATAGTTAAAGCAACTGAAGCAACTGCTATTTTTTTTCCCTCCATAAAGAGGAAAATTCCAAATTCAACTGATACCTCCTAGAGACACTAGAGAAGGGAGATCAGCGCTAGCCCATAACCTTTCCATTAGAAATGAGGGGTCTAAAGTAGAGTTATAAAAGGACAATTCATTTTGTATTCCATTAATCAACATCTGAAAGGCTTTAAAGAGCCCCTGCTCTTTGCAAAATACTAGATGCTCTGAAGCAGTGCTCCCCAATCTTTTTGGCACCAGGGACCGGAGCTCCTATGAGAATCTAATGCCTGATGATCTGAGGTGGAGCTGAGGCGGTGATGCTAGGAGCGGCTGCAAATAAAGATGAAGCTTTGCTTGCTCACCTGCTGAGCAGCCCGTTCCTAACAGGTCATGGACTGGTTTACCAGTCCGGGGGTTGGGGATCCTTGCTCTGAGAGACACAAAGATCAGAAAGACATGGTCCACATACTCAGAGAACTTAAAATCTAAAATGGGAGATTAGTAGCAACTAACTCTAAAACAATCTTTAGAAGTAATGCATGCCCTAACAGAGGTTCAGATAAGTATCTGGAATTTCAAAGGAGGGATAAATTGGGGGTTGGGAGAACTTAACAAAGATGGTTCTGAGAAGCTTCTTGATTCTTTCACTGATTCCCAGGCCTCATTCAGTTAGGACATTATAGGATGAGTGAGAAATTACAAAGGTTAAAATACATTTTGTCAAAAATTGCTGAAATACCAGAGGACCTCAGTGTTCATTCATTCAACTTCTGAATTATTCATGCTTTTGGTTATTATAAACTGACCATCTCACACACACACTGAAAAGATTTCATCCACAAAATTAAGACTTTCATGTCAGCTGATGAATAACCAAGTCAAGTGAGACAGTGCTGCCTGCCAACTGTGAGCTTAGGCTCAGCGTGATTGCCTTCTATGTCTGTGAAACTGAGTATTTTATTGTATTCGGTGCTAATTATTTTACAGAAAGGAGTAGGCACAAAGAAGGAAAAGTATTGATAAGAGGCATCCTAAAGCTCCAAGCCACTGGAAAATTCATAACAACATTAAGCTGTTTGACTAAGCGTTTAACTGAAACAGAAGATGCAATTTAAAGAGCATGTATCAAATGCTGGTGATAAACTGTTGAAAACTTTATCTTAAAGGTGAAGCATAATTAGAGACCTTATTTCTTCTAGCTTCCTGGAAATGGAATCTCTATAACATCTCAGTCTATTGTTTGACTTTCACATTTGACTTTTAAATCCACTTTCAGAAAGGCATTAAGTAAAAAATTAAGGAATGTAGGTACTTAATGATGACAGCCACAAAATCTTGGGTGTCACTCAAATGATTCCAAGTAATCATGAGCAGGCCTACATGAAAAGGTTTTAGAGATTACTGAACATGACCACTGCGAGTGAAAAGTTGGCTTCAGTATTTTTCCCAAGATTCCTTTTGATTATCCTGACAAAATCTATAGGTCTTTGAATGAACTTACTCCACAGGCAACAATGTGTCACTCTACAATTACAAATAAGACAAGAGCTGCCTGTCCTCAAGGGGCTCAAAGTCAAGTAAAGCAAAAGGACCTGAGGCTCCCACCATCATATATGAGGTAAGAACACAGTACTGAAGAAACATAGAAAAAGAGCTGTTAATGTTGCCTGGGAAGGCTTCACAGGAAAGGTTTCCAGACACAGACCCAGAAAGAGTAGAATTTCAACATCAGAATACAGGGGAAAAAATGGCACAAGCAGAGGGAAAGGGGATGTGCCACATTACAAAGGGACGAAAAGGCAAACTGTATTAAGAAACTGAGAGAAAGTCAGTGTGGAAGGTAAGACATGAGAGTGTAGAGTGAATGGAAGGTTAGGGAGAAGAAACAAAACCCAGTTCTGCCACTTACTGGGTGACATGAGACCATAGGTGAACCTCTTGGAGCTGCAGTGGCCAGCTGTTTTGTTGTTTTTTAAGCCGCCCAGCATCAGACCGGTTTGTGAAATTTCCCCCTTATAAGTCTTGATGGGACATAGAGCCCATGTCCCACTATAGAAGCTGAAAAGGCAGATGCTCTTTCCCAGAAACCCTCGCAGCTAGGGCATGGGCATGCAAAACAGACTCGACCAATTAGGAACACCTGCTCAGACTTTAAATCAGAAGTTAGTGTCACAAGGAAAGATTCTAGAAGTAGCAACAGCTGCAAGAAGATTAAATACCTGAGGCAACAGTGCCAGCAATGTGTACTACAGCTGTGACATCAAACTATAATGTTAACAAGCTATAACCAAAAGTATTTGGCTGTAGCTGGCAATGACTTTCTCATTGGACCAGTTTTATAGCGCCATTTTAAACACTATTCCAGGCTAAGCAGCCCGCAGACCAACTGTCCAGTCCTCCTGGAATGTCTCTGAACAACACAATATCCTTTTAGTAAATTCCTTTTCTGTTTAAATCAACTAGAGTTGGTTCCTGTAGCTTACACTTAAGACTCTTGAGCAATGCAATCCTCAGGGTCCTTATCTGTGAAATGGGGACAATCAAGTCTGCTTCATAAAGTTGTTAAGGATTAAATGAAGATACTTGGCTTACTTTGTACTCAGCAACATAAGAAAAGCTAATTCAATGTTTGTGTGTGTGTGCAGATGCAGGATGGGGACGGACACACACACAACCCCTCCCCCCCCCAGCAGTACCACGGTATAGCTTCTAGAAAGCAAAAGTAAAGCAAAGCCATTTTCTCAGGGAAGCAGCAATATAGCACTGCATATAATTACGTGTTTATAATCTTAACTCCATGAAGACAGAAAGCATGTCCAGTTTACCTACCATTGTAACACCAGAGCCTGGCAGAATGCCTATGCCTAGCAGGTACCTAATAAATATTTGCTGAATGAGCAAATGAATGAACCACTGTACCCGCTTTATTTAATCATTAAGTTCTCCCCGATCCCTTTTCATTATAATAACAGCTAGTTAGAGACCTTTAAACTTTTCACTGCCATTGTCAAGGTACCCCACCTTCTATGGCTTAAGGAGGAAAAATGGCCTAGATTTTCCTTTTTTGGAGTATGCCTCCAATGTTTCACATAGGTAAGTTAGAAAAAAAAAATAAGCATGGAAAAGTCTATTTTCAAAAGTTTAAATATTTGGTTCAAAATTACCAACTGGAGTACCCTCATCGGTCAGGCGCTGGAAAGGAGCAGACAGACACTAACCTGCAACATTCTTTCAAGTAACAATCTTTTAGTCGGCTCTAAAGGAAAAATTCCAGTCACAAGTCCCCAGCAACACTTAATCAACAACATGACTTAAGAAGACTCTCAAGATTGCACAGAATCTTCCAAAGAGTGATTTCTTGATGTTCATAGACGTCATACAATTTTGGGGGTAAAGAAACAGTTTAGTGGCAAATCAATGATGTAGTGCTGCAAAGACAGTTCACACATTCACACCTTCCATCTCATTTGCAATTCAGGCTAGTCGACTCACCAAAATAAATTGTCTTGAAAAACGCAAGGCCAGAAGAACAAATGGAAATGTCTGATTCACAACTAGGTGAATGCAAAGAAAGCTGATTAGGAAACAAGTTCTCATTAACGCTGATGTATCTGAGTGACAGATGTGACTCTTGAGCTAAGAAAGTGAAGCATCTGATTTTAACTTAGAAGTTCACTGAAGTCACACTTCAGCTGAATACTATTCAAAAAAAATCAGGAATCAGACAAAGCCATTTGCATTTCTGTATTCTATTTTTGGAAATAAAAGATTACCACTGAAAACGGAGTGACACAGGTCTTCCGAAATGCTACTGAACTGATGCATTTTTTGTTTCACCGGTGGTAACTAGATTGTGAACACTATTTCTATGCAATACTTGAGAAACTTTCCATAGAATTTTCGGGAAAAAAAAATGTTCATGCATAAAGTAAAAACCGAGTATCTAAAAAAAACAAATTGTGTTTGTGATCTTCTGGTTACTACACTTAGAGCTTTCTTTCCTGCTTATCTACAATGTATAACAATTTTCAAGGGAGTTTCTATAAAGAGGATGGCGTATATCCGTTCTGTCCTAGCCCTCAAGTGCACAGTTGGGGCGGCAACAGTGAAACACTTTAGGCCGAGATTGTGCCCCGCCGGGGCCAGTCTCGATAAAGGTGTGCCCCGCACGTGGGACGCTACTCACGAAAAGGAATAAAAAGAAAGGCTAGTGGGGAGACCCAGAGTGACAGAGGTGAGCCAGCCTCTCAAACAAGAAAACCACTCAAGGGGGTTACCGGGAGCAAAAGGCCCTGCAATGCCCTGTCTGACGCCAGATAGGTGCCAGCCCCGGACGACCAAGGTCCGCGCCAAACAGACCTATGGGGCGACCCGGGAGCCCGCCTCCGTAAGAAAAGATAAAACAGAAACCCACCCTCTTGCCCCCACCACCCGCAATCATGACCACAGTTCCCGCACTCCCAACCCGACCCAGAGCGCCCCCAGCTCACAGTCGTCGCCGTGCACTGGCGCCATGGTCCCGCAGTCTCCCGATTCCGCGCCAACCAGCCCAAAACTGGCGCGGGGGCCGAGACAAGCGCCAGCCTGAAAGCCAATCAGCGGCTCCGGAGACTGCGGACTTCCGTCCGGGAGGCCACTGACGTGTCGCGCCGCGCCGTGCCCCGCCCTCGGCCTTCCCGCTGGCGCGCGTTTGGCGCCCTGTAATGAACCCTGAGGGAAAAGCTCCAGCGGAGCCAAGGCCGAAGAGAGCAGAAAAAAGAAGCGGTCGGGCGCTTGAAAGGAGCCTCCTGGAGACTTGCTGCGCAGGCGCACCCATGCTGATGGGAAAAGATTTGGAGGCGTTGGAGTGGGGGCTCTCTGGTTCTGAGAGGTGATTTTCCAGGAAAAGAGACGCGTGCTTGCAGTAGAGTGGACGTGGTTGGACGGGTTTCCCAGAAGCCTGGGAAAGCGACTGCCTCCTGCTGCGCAGTCTGTCTGTCCTGATGCGTAGTTTCTCAGAGTGCGAACACAGTAGCTGTGTGACTTATTTATATGTATATATGCCACCACCTAAAGGTATATGCACCACCTTAACCAAATGACCAAAAGTAGCATCACCAATAAAGAGCAATCATATACCTCCTGATGTGACGCACTTGGAAAAAGAAACCACCTATATAGTTGTCTTGCAAAAAAAAAAAAAAGTTTAACCTGAATATAACCATGAAGAAATAATCAAATGTATTCAAAGCGTGGGACTATCCATTCGACATCTGGCCTGGACTCATGCAAAATGTCAATGTTACGAAAAACAAAAAGGGCATTAGATTCTTGTGTATGGCACAATGCATGCAATGCATGCATATCATTTGTTGTTTAACAAACAATAAGAACAGAGACATCTGCACATAGATCTTAACTAAAGAACACTAATTAAACCGAGAAGTTAGAATGAGAACCATTTTATGTAGAATTAATTTTAACCATGGAGGCCAATGCGTCTGAACCCTTTTCTCAAACCCGCTAGTGCATAATGCTCTTGGCCCCAACCACCTAGAGAGCAATGTTAGATCCATGCCCTCAAGTAATTCATCATGAATTATTGACCAATGGGCAAATCTTTTGTGATAACTGAGCCCTGGATCATAGCATAAATATGCTCTGTCATCGTGAATAAAACCTGCCCCAAAGACAAATAGCTATACTAATGCTTTAGAACTAACACTTGAGAATGGAAAATCAGAATTCATCTGGGAATTACTAAAGGTATTGGAGCAAAGTTAAGAAAGAATTATGAGTTAGAACATTAATCATATAGTCAGTCAATAGTGAATTTTAGCAGAGGATGACAGCATGAGAGTTTCTTCATTTATCTACAGCCGTAAAGTTTATAAAGTTTAGAACAGTGATTCTATTGGCCCTTTGCAGCTGTTTTCTCTGCGTTTGTTCTGTTTCTCTTTCTTCTTTATTTCTCTCTTTTTCCCCTTCTCTGGTTTTAATGATACATTTTATATGATTACACTTTGTCTCCTATCTTGGTATATCATTTATACTTCTTTTTTAAAAACTTTTTTAGTGGTCGACCTAGGGTTTACGATATACACTGAAAAATAATCTAAGTCCACCTCCAAATAACATTGTACTGCTTCATGTGTGGTGCAGATACCTTATAACTGAGTATTCTCAATTCCTCCCTCCCATCCCTTGTGATACTGGTGTCATTCATTTCACTTATCCATACATTGTAATCCCCCAATACATTGTTACTGCTTTGCTTTCTCAGATCTTCAAGGTGAGAATCTGGTAGGGTTACTTGAGAAAAAGCCCACAAAACTGTGGCGTCCTCCCTATGGTTGCAGCCCCCAGGGATTTCTTAATTTCATGCTAGTCCATACTCAGCCTCCAGCTATTCATCAAAATCACCACTGAAGTGTTCCCATCGGATGATAGTCCCAACAGCTTCTGTTCCAGGTAAGCAGATCTCAGCTGTGCCTATCTCTCCAGATTTTGCCATTATCTCAATTCTCTGATGGGTCTAAAACAAGTCATTACTTTTTAGTTTATCCATATTTTTCTTCATGTCAGGATGGTAGCAACAAATTCCAAGCACTTTACATGCAGGAGCTGAAACCAGAAGTCTCTTGGCCATCTCCCGTATACATTATATTCTTTGATGAAGAATTTGTTCAAGTCTTTTACCCATATTTTAAAAATTGAGTTATTGTCCAATTATTAAATTATAAGAATTTTTATACATCTTGAATAAAAGTTCTTTATAAAATATGTGTTTTACAAATATTTTCCACCAGTATTTGGCTTACCTTTTCGTTTTCTTAATGTGTCTTTTGAAGACCAAAAGTTTTTATTTTTGATGTAAATCAAATTATTCCTTTTTTTCATTTATGATTCATGCTTTTTGTGTCCTATCTAAGAAATCTCTGCCTAACCCAAGGACACAAAGGTTTTCTTCTATGTTTTATTCCAGAAAATCTTATGGCTTTTACATTCAGGTCCATGATCCATTTCATATTAGTTTTTGTACATGGTTTGATATAAGAATTGAGGTTCATTTTTTTGCTTATAGATATCCTATTGTTCTGGCATCACTTTAATTTTTAATTATGCTAAAACACACATAATGTAAAATTTACCACCTTGACCATTTTTAAGTGTATAGTTCAGTAGTGTTATGTAGATTCACAGTGTTGTACCACCAATCTCCAGAACTTTTTCATCATCTCAAACTGAAACTCTGTGCCCATTAAATAATAACTCCCCCAACCCCTGGCAACCACCATTGCATTTTCTGTCTCTATGAATTTGACTATTCTAGATACCTTATGTAAGTGGAATATAGTGTTTGTGTGTATGTGACTGGCTTATTTCACTCAGCACAATGTCCTCAAGGTTCATCCAGGCTGTAGCAAGGATCAGAATTTCTTTCCTTTTTAAGGTTGAAAATTATTTCATTACATGTATATTCCGCATCTTGTTTATCCATGCATCTATCAATGGACATTTGGGTTGCTTCTAGCTTTTGGCTGCTTCGAATAATGCTGCTATAAATGGCATGGGGTTTTTTTTAAGGCATTTTTTTTTTACCATTGAATTATCTTGGCACTTCTATCAAAAATCAATCTATCAAATATATGTGGATCTATTTCTGGATTTCTGGATTTCTATTTCGTTCCATTTATCTATATGTCTGTGCTAATGGCAATACCACACTGTCTTAACTACTGTAGCTTTATGTAAGGAAATCTAATTTTGGGTGGTGAACACACAATGCAATATATATATGACATATTGTTGAATTGTACACTTGAAACTTATTTGATTTTATGAATGTCACCCCAACAATTTTTTAAAAATCAGGGAATGTGAGTTTTCCAACACTGTTCTTTTATTTTTTTTTTTTTCAGAATTATTTTGGCTAATTTAAGTCTTTTGCATTTCCATATAAGTTTTAGGACCACGTAGTCAATTTCTACCAGAAAACTTGCTGGGATTTTAACTGGGATTATATTGAATCTATAGATGAATTTGGAGAAAATGGATATTTATAACAGGTTTAAGTTTTCCAATCCATGAACACAGTACATTTCTCCCTTTGTGTAAATTTTCTTTAATTTTTCTCAGCAGTCGTCTAAGTTTTCAGTAGACATAATTTTCACGTCTTATTAAACTTAAGTATTTCATGTTTTTGACAGTTTTAAACTGATATTGTTTTATAAATTTGAATTTCCAATTGTTTGTTGCCATCTAAGAGTTTAATGCCAACCCAAATCAGATGACTGTCATTCCCTTCACTCAACTAGGGCAGGTGGCATGACTGTGGGAACACAGTTTTCTTTCTTTGGCATTTCTGCTGAATTGTCATTTACAAAGAGAGGAGTTCGGAACACTACTACTGAGTCACTCAACATCTTGTTTTGCCTTGGAGTCCGGCACAGAGAGAAACAAAGCCATTTCTAACTTGGCATCTTGGTTTCGATTCCAAGTCCCTGGCATGAAGTTTCTTAATTACCTCGACTTATTTCAAGACATTAGAGTTCATTTTCTTAAAACAAAGTTTGTAAACATTATAGATTGCTCTTTTTCTCTGTAGATTTTCACAGACGTCTAAGTGTGTTTCTCTTATAATCACCAATTGATGTAGATGTATTGTCAACAGTCAGAAATATTTGGAGATGAAAAAGTTCTTAGAAATTCTTTAACTTGTAGCCCCTGCCACAAAATAACTTCTTCCAGATTCACATTTGCAGGTAAAGATTCCCTTTTGCCTTGGTTGGTGAGAGAATAGAGGAGAAGAAAGAGAAAAAGAGAAAGATACAACGAGCCAGGTTCTCTGGTCAAGCGCAGAAATTTTGCATCATGAAAGGGCTGCTGGCAAACAGCAAAAAGCCATGGGAAAGATGTAGAGGAAATTACGAAATATATCAGGTTCGGTTTTTCTTCAAGTCAGTTCTATATCTGGCAGAATGTCAGTTTTTCTGTTAGGAAGAAAAATGTCTGCAAAACCCCTCGGCAATTGTTATAAGGCGAGGGGCAGAATACAATTTCCAAGCTAACTGGCTTATCACTCTAACATAGAGAAGTTTTGATAATAGTCCACTGGATGAACAAGTATGCGTCTTTGCTTGGAGCTTGGTTCTTTCAGCAAGTTTCTGCAAATTAAAACTCCTGTGTGTCTAAAAAGAAGGTTAATAAATTTCAAAGGTCCTTGCTCCCTACAATTTCTCAACATATCTATTTTTCTTTGACACCAGCTGTTTTCCAGATCCAAACGCTATCTCCGTAGTATATCTGCCCCCCGTCCTTTCAGGAGTACCTCCCTCTGTCAAATCAGATTGCTTTTCTTTGTGCTATTCTCCTATCCACTCAAAGCCAAATTGAACAAGAAGAAAATAGTGCAATTTTGATGCCAAAAACTACCTGTATTTAACTGTAACTAAAATAACTAAAAATGCTGATTAATTTATTAGTTTCCACAGTGATTTAAAATACCTCTATCTGGACCTGCTCCTAGCATTTATAGGGTAAAGGCAAGAATATAAATGGAGGCCCATGTATCATATGTATATATACTTAAAAGTTTTAAATCATGCTAACGGGCTCTGTGTGTGTGTGTGTATGTGTGTGGCCGCAGATCCATTCTCAACTCTGTGGGCCTGCACAACTAAGCTCCATCCACTGACATCATTCTCAGAGCTCTGGAGCGCCCCTTGTGGTAGACCACAGGGAATTGTTCAGAGGAATCCCCTGAGGCCATTTTAGTTCATGAGACCCTCAAAAGTAGAGAGGACCCCCAGAAAGCCACCAATAAGTGTTCAAATAATAGACACCTTCATAATCCAAGGGTAAACAGCTTAATATATTGACCTGAATAGATTTGTGATAAGAATACAGTAAGACTTGAAATTAATAATAATAAAATAAAATTTAAAAAATACAGTAGTATGTAGTTGTATTGATAGCCCTGTTTCCATTCTATTTGCTTTAAAGTCAGAATTAATCAAAACCAATCCTCTCAACTTTCTTGCGCTTATGACAAATAATGACCTACTTTAAGCAAGAATTAACTGAGGGCATAGATTGGCAGTGATTCTTCTTTTGGATGTGACATAAGAAGCTTGGAAATATAATCACATACACTGTTATTCAAGGAGGTGACAACAAGAAGCAATTTCCAAACAAGCCTCTCGTTGGGCCTTGATGACACAAGAGTGATTTTTCCATTACTGAGAAGAGCAAACCAGTGCAAATAGAGGTAGATGATATTTTTCTGACAGCTGAACCAGACTTCAGTTTAGTTTCAGAGAAACCTTTTGTTTGAGTTGATCTGTGCTGCATCAAGTTGGGCCATCATTTCAATGGATCCATTGAATCATTCTGGAAGAAATAATGTGCCCAGGACTTGGAGTTTGTTTTTTTTTTTCTTTCTCTTAGTTTACTGTCTGGAACCCACCCCTGGAGTGTAACTCACCTCTGATGGCCCATCTCGGCCTCTCTGGGGGGATGATTCATGGGGGATAAGAATGAGGATGAGAGGAGACCATAGGAATGAGGTAGGAAGCAGCATCTGCAAAAACGTTTGGCTCTGAAAAGAAGCATTGCAGGGTGAGGGCTACAGGGAATTGTGGGGAGACGTCTGATCCAAATATAGCATCTATTTCCTTGGGTTCCTCAGTTGCTTCTAGATGCAAGTTCCATGAGATTTTCTCCCTATTGCTCTCTAAACTCCCCTCCTGCTGTGAATTCCCTCCTAACAGTCCTCATATCATATGGAAAAATAAGTGTATCGGTCCTGGTTCAGTCAGGGAAACAGAACCACTTTGAGCTGTGGAGGAAGGGATTTATTAGAGGAAATAGACCTGGCCAGTTGTGGAAGGGTTTGGGAGACTGGCATCCAGGAGGGAGTTGGAGAATAGGGGAAGTCACCCACCTGGCAGTCAGAAGCCCAGGACATGCAGCTGCCAAAGTGGAAGCCCACAGGAAGCTATGGAAGTCGCTCCTGCTTCCATGGGGCTGCACAGATGTCCAGTGGTGGGCCGGGGGCTGCTATTGGTCAACAGGGTCAACATTTGGGAAGGTTTGGATACAGAGTGAAGGAGAGTGAAGTCAGGCTGGGACTGTCCCTCTGTTTGTCACCACCCCCTAACCACGACAACCTTTGGAAAGTAATGACTGCTGCTCCATTCTCACCTAAATCTTGTGCAAATTTCCCTTTCACCCAACTCTAGCCCAGAACCATAAGGGAAAGGAGTCCTTGGAAATGTAATTCCAGCTCGCCAAGTCAGCACATGACACACTGCCATGCTAGTAAACTAGCAGCGAATTCACTGGCAGAGCTCCCCCAGCAACTGGTGCAGCACCCAGACAGAGAGAATGTGGGATGGATGGATGGATGGATGAATAGACAGAAAGGTCTAAAGGAGCCTTTGACTAATCTGTGTGTGAGGGCAACGGAGAGTTTTCCTGCTAGCATGAGACATAGGAAATCTCGTGGCCAAGGAGAATTTAGTTGGACAGCAGCCTTCATTGTAAACTGCAGTGTGCTACTCACGTTATCGGTCAGCACCCAAAGTTCCATAATACTTTGTTGCAGCCAGATTTCAAAAGAATCTTGTTCTCGGAAAGGCCCAAGCACATGCATATTTAAGTTCTTTTACCACACAGTGTTAAGTGAGGGGAAACTATCTCAACACAAACTATGAAGATTCTACATGGCTAAAATGCACAAATTCCTTATCAGTAACGCTTAGAATAGCTCCTTGGAAGAGAGAAAATGTTTATTAAAATCAAAGTACATGTGAGAGATTTACTTTATCTTTAGTCTCCTATTTAAAGAAAGTGCTGAGTTGTGTGTTAACACTTCCAGGTCTTGACCACTTTTTGTCTTGAAAAAAAGAGAGAAAATGTTTGTCATTCCAGGAGCATAATCAGTTGAGCCGGCGCACAATGACATAGTTAATTCACCAACGGAATTTGTTGCCATAGCTCCAGTGAGGGACGGAGTACATTAAACAATGGCCTTTTTCACAAGTGCAGCTTTTACCACAACCTGCCTGTCCCCACACAACAGGCCGTCATAGTGCCAGTCTGGAGCACAACAATTGTCAGTGAACAACAGCCCAGAGGGGACAAGAGGAGACTTGTGGTAAATAAAGCAGAGACCCAGCAATTTGGGTCTCTGCCGATTCAATCACTGGGACACAACCAACTCCTCCGAGCTTACCTTTGAGCTTAACTTTTAGTCAAGTGCTCTGGTAAGTTTGGAGAAAGAAAAATTTCACTTTGTGACTCAAAAGAACTCTAACGAAAGGACACTAGGAAAGAGGGACAGCACATCAGGAGCAGACATGGTGGGCCACCAGGAATGCACCGTGGAAGAGGACACCAGGGACAATTGCACTCCCAAATTCTGGCGCAAGGTACTGTACATGCTTTTGTACTGACTTTTGCCCCTTCGAATATCAAAGTAGCTTTAAAAAGTAAAGTTTTATGTATCTGCGAGTGTGATGGGCCTGTGCTAATGAACAGAGTCACACTCAAAGTGGAAATACTACTCTCTCAATCTTAAGGTGATACAGAAGAAAAATCGTGGCTAATAGTTTGTTATCGCCCTTACTGAGTGTGCAAGCTCATTGGATAGATGACCGGAACAAATTCTCTTCCTTAAAAAAAAGTCAAATAAGGATGAGGAAATGTAGGTAGTTCAAGGCAAAGAATGAGGGCACTGGAGAAATGTTTTAACAAAATGTTCATTATCCTATACAATGAGAAATTCTCCTAGCAGAAAAGTCACAAATTCCTGATTACAACACCCATTTCTGAATTCCTTGTAATGCAACTAGCACGTAAGCGAGGCCACCTTGTATGGTCTTTTATTTATCTGGGTGGGGGATGTCTACGAGAATGTGCATTTTAGTGAAGCCTTGTTAAACTGAATGAGTTCTGGATGAAAACGTTTAGGTGCTGGGACAAAATAATGAGGAGGATTCCAGGTGATATGAAGAAGAGATTAGGACCAGGGGAAGCTTCCTAGCGATGATGTAATTTCTCTGCTTCACAGTAAAGTTGATTTCATGCCACTCCCCTGAGAGTGGTTTTGCAGGCCTCAGGACACCGGCCCTGCTCTTTCTTGTCCCAGCACTCCTTCGGAACCTTCCCACTACCCTTGGAGTCAATGGCTGGTTAAAGCACCACATGCCTCAGAAAGTAGCCTGGGTCCATATGATCTGGGACTTGAGCTACAACTGGTAGACCATTTACCCCGATTGGTCCCTTTCCTGTGTACTTCCATATTATCTCAGATTTGCAGAAATTTGTATATCGAAGACTCACGAGTTCTACCAGCTCATTTTATTGAGTTAATGAGGGAATCAAGAGGAATTTTAGTCACTCATTCATTCATGCCTCATTCCAAAAATTTATTTGAGAGGTATCGAAACAACTAAATTCAGTCTTGACTGGTGCAGATGTGGATAATTGAGATGACCTATGTCTAGTCATGTAGAATTAAATCTATATAAATATCATTCTGTACTCCCATACCTTTTATGAATTGAAAAATAGCCAAAGGCTTCTAATCTCATGGATCTCCCAATAGCGTCACTTGTCACTATCATAATAATGGCTGACATTTTCAGTCCTTCGTAGGTGGCATGCCCTATGCTAAGTACTTTACAAGCCTTATTTCATATAATTACATTCAACAAAAGTGCTCAAGCTCCTAAATGCTAGCCTATTCTGTAAATTTGTGCCTCAGTTTCTCCCAGGTAAATGGAATGGGTTTATTTCGTCTCCTTGGGCAATCAAGATGAATTACATTATTAATTGTAACAATAATAAAGAAGTGATTTCATTAACACTTCAATCAGGCTTTTCAGTTTTCAATGTACTTTTCATACACAAGCTGACCTCAACTTCTATAAATTTGTCTTTCTGACTGCCAGTCCTTGTGTGCATCATAAATTGATACCTGAAAGCTGACACATGATCATTTCTGGCTACTGCTAATAGTGCTGCTTACTGGCCAGTAGTTATAAGCATTGTCACTAAATATCATATCTGAATGCTGAGGATGATTATGAATTTCATAATATTTTTGAACTTTCTAGGAATGCAAACTCACTTTAAAGGAGAGAGTTGTTTGTTCAGTTTCCACATATTTAACTTTGGGACTTGACTGGCACTAAGTTGGAAATAGGAGAATGCCTGAATGTATCTCAATTCTTCTTGCTCCAAATCCTCTGAGGAAGATATTATTTATATTCTCATTTTCAAGTGAGAAAATTGAAGCCCACAGTGGTTAATTGTCCAAGGTAGTAAGGATAGGATTGGGATTCAGGTTCTTGGAATCTAATTTCACTTTTTCCTTACATTGTCAAATAAGGCTGTTTAAATTTAAATGAATTAAAATTAATTAAATAAAATTTAAAATTTCGTTCCTCAGTCGCACTAGCCACACGTGGCTAGTGGCTACCTTATTTGGACAGCTGGACAGCTCAGATATAGAATATTCAATCGTTGCAGAAAGTTCTGTTGGATAACACTGCCTTAAGCCATAATGTCTCCTTTAGATATGTTGACATATGTCCTCAAAATATATTGCAGTTCTAAGTAATATGGATTTAAAATTTTACAGTAAAATCTCATTCATTTGAAGTCTCCTCATTTGCATAGCACCAAGTTAACTTTGATCTGCAAATTAATAATATAGATAAGAGTCAAGGAGACATTAAACACACTTCAGAGACCAAAGATTTTTAAGCATCATCAAATAACTCCAGAAGTACTCACTTAGATGCAAGCAATTGATATGATAATTGCACATCATTTTTATTTATTCATTAAAACAGTGATCCCCTAAGGTGCCCTGGTAGGAAATAATGTGGTTAGCCTAGTTCTCTCTAGCAACCATTCTGACATTTCTAAATTCTATGTAAAGTCCTTTTATACTACTAATTTACCTTCCTCTTTTCCTTTGGATCATAAAGTAAATTTGTAGCATAAAATACTTTCACAATGAAATGTTTACTAGCTCGAGATCTAATTCTAAAGCCCTTGTTTCTTCCACTATCTCCCAGGATTCCCTGGAAGGAGAACTCCTGTGAGCCCCCCAGAGAGTTTGGCACATAGTAGGGGTTTGATAGATATCTGTTGATTGGCTGACAGAGATAGTTATTTTAAGATGCTACTCTTAATTGCACTCCAATTTTCAACAGAGAATTCATGGATCAAAATGAAAACTGTCTTCTGTTTCTTCTTTTCCCTTTACTGGTCTTCGCTGCAAAATCTTCATGGTGAGATAGGGCTTCCATTCCCACCTCCTTCTCCACTCCCCCACAACACCCCCAGCACCAGGCAACCATGACTCTACTTTCTGTTGTATGGATTTGACTATTCTGGACATTTCATATAAATGGAATCATATAGTATATGGTCTTTCGGGTCTGGCTTCTTTTACTTTGCATATGTTTTCAAGGTTTATTCATGTTGTAGTATGTGTCAGTACTTCATTCCCTCTTATACTTGATAATATTCCATTGTATGGATAGACCACAGTTTGTTTCTCCATTCATCAGTCAATGGACATTTGGGTTCTTTCTAATTTTTGGTTATTGCGAATAATGCTCCGATGACATTTGCATACAAGGTTTTTTTTTTATATACCTAGGAGTGGAGTTGCTAGGTTAAATGGTAACTCCATTTTTAACTTTTTGAGAAACCGCCAAACTGTTTTCCAAAGAGGCTGCACCATTATACACTCCCACCAGCAATATGTGAGGATTCCAATTTCTCTATATTCTCGCCAACACTTGTTACTATCCATTTTTGAAATTATTGTCATCCTAGTGGGTATGAAATGTTATCTCATTATGGTTTTGATTTGCATTTCCCTTATGGCAAATGATGTTGAGCATTTTTCACGTGTTTATTGGCCATTTGTATATCTTCTTTGGAGAAAATTCTATTCAAATCCTTTACCCATTTTAAATTGTATTGTCTTAAAGACCCATCTTTGCCCTAAAGCAAGATTTCTCAACCTTGACACTATTGTCATTTGGGGCTGGATAGCTGTTTGTTGTGGGGGACTTTCCTGTGCATTGTAGGATGTTCAGCAGCACCCCGGTCTCTATCTACATGATGCCAGTAGCACCCTCCCAAACTGTAGCAATCAAAACTGTGTCCAGACACTGCAAAATCACCCTGGGGGCACAAAATCTCCCCTAGTCAAGAACGGTTGTTGTAAAACATCCTCCAGTACAGCTAAGAAATACATGGAAACAGAATTTCGTTTTAGTAGAATGGTGGAGGCAGAAGCTGATCTGAGTGGGTTGAAGATGATGTAAAAAAGTGGATGGACCTAGGGGGTGGGGTGGGGCGGGGCGTGAACTGATCTTTCCAATATTTATCTTATGAGAAATAAATATTAAGGTTACAAATGAGAATTAGGTAACATTATAAGATAAACAATATTTCAATGTAGTAACACAACAGGAGTTGTAAGACTATATTTAAGTATCAAAAGTGTGATACAGTATATCTAGAACTATAGGATTTTTGAGAAGGAGAATTTACTGTGAGCTGGTCTCTAGGGCACAGTGTCATCCCCTGACTCTCCTGGGCATGAAGTGCGAATGACTGTTAAGCTTCATTTCTCAAGTTAGTCTCCTCTCTTAGTGAGGATGTGTACACATCTGTCTCAGAGATAGATTGTTGAATTGCAAAGGAAAATACCCACTAAGGTGACTTTTCAGTAGGGGAGAATGCAAAGGACTGCCTATTAGAATTCACAGAAGGCTGAAAAGCAGGCCTCGGCAAGTATAGGACCCAGAGCAGCTTGAGAAGCCCTCGGAAGGGGCTATTTCTGGACATATTTATTTACTCTGATGCTCTGCCCACAGCTCGGCTCCTGGACCACTTGGTCTCCATCTCTTAGTTCTAATTCTTGAAAGATGGAATCTGAGAATCTGAGAAACCAGTTCCCTGGGCTGTGAAGTGGGGCAGTTTTTCCAGAAGGGGTGGGATAGGATGAGGGAAAAAAAAAAATAGGAACACATCATGGGTCCTTAAGCCATTCCACCACCCGTACAGATTTTTTACCCAGTTTTTATCTTCTCACCCATTTTTATCCTACTACCCTCCAAAACACATAACACATGTCACAGAAATGGCCTGAACTATTGTTTGCCAGTTGAATACACACTTACTACCATTTACCCCACTCTTTTCTTTACATTGATTTTAGAAAGGGGATGGGGGGTAAATTACCCATAATGTTTTTTATTTGCTAATGACATAATAGGCAAGTGTCATATAAACTGAGACGGGCTATTCTAACAGGAGAAACATATGTATTAGGGAGCAGTGTCTGAATTCCCTTCATCCCAATCCTCCCCATTGGTATAACAGTTGGGAATAAAGACTACTGAGATGTTGGGAGATGACACATTCTTCCCACTAGTTAATAAAGTGATGCCCAACCTTCACAGTCTATTAATTAAGATGGTAATCAGTGCATGCTTTGAGTTTACTATTTGAAACTCAAAGGCAATGAAATCAGAACAGTACTCAGATTTTTTTTTTCATAAAGAAATGAATAACAAATTAGAGCCACAGAGCTAGAGTAATCACATTTTGAATGATTTCTCCTGAGCATGCCTTTAATAACCTGTATGTGTTGGGTAAGAAGAACAAAGAAAGGCAAAGTTAATTATCTAGGAAAAGCTTCATCAAGGAGTTTTGGTTACATTAGTTCAGGGTTTCTCAGCCTTGGTACTACATTGATACTTTGGACCAGATAATTCGTCATTGTGGGGAGCAATCCTATGCATATAGTAGGACGTTTAGCAGTAACCCTAGGCTCTAACCAGGAGATGCCAGTAGCACTCCTTCCCCTCAAGTCATGACAACCAAAAATATCTCCAGACATTATTAAATGTCCCCTGCGAGGCCAAATCGCCTTGGATTGAGAACTACTGAATTAACCACATACATTCCTTCTCATTCCCCATCCCCTCGGGTCCCTCCAGGATTTGCTATTTTAAACTCTTCAGACCAAACATTTCATATCAGGGACAGCTACATTTTCCAGGGAATTATTTAAAAATAAATTGATTGGATCAAAATTACTTGTCCAGATAAACAGAGTTCCTTGTATTTCTGTATTGAAAAGTAGCAGACAAAAAGAACAAAGGAAGAAGGCATAATAAAGGTATTTCTTTAAGGAACTCAGCAAAACACTTTACTTATATTTCATTCCTACAAAACCTGCAGGGACATCATTAGTCTTATTTTATTGGTGAGGAAACTGAGGCTTATAGAGTCTAAGTCACTTGCTCAAGAAGACACAGTTGTAATTTAGCAGTGGAGCTAGAAGTCTGCTGGCAAAGTTTGTGCATCTATGCTTATTGCCTCAGCATATGCATTTAAAGTGCTAGGTATTTAACAAAGCAAGGTGACCAATTTTTATGTGTGTGTGTTTTTAAAAAAAAACACACAACTTTATTAGGGAATTTCAAACATATGCAAAATTAGACAAAACGGCATCTTCCCATTTGAGCTGTTTATGTACTCCTCACCTAGCTTCAGCAATGATCAACCCATGACAAAAATTGTTTCATCTAGAGCTGCTCAAACTCGGCATTATTGATATTTTGGGCTAGATAATTGTTTGTTATGTGTGCCCAGTACACACACAAGACAAGGCAAGACCAAAGCCAAGGTCTGACTGACTTGACTGGTAAAAAAGCACATAGAGTCGCTTTGGATTCAGGCAGTTTATTATTTGCATGGATAGTGGAAGAAAGGTAGCCAATGGCGCCAGCTTCCTGTAGTCCTTGTTCCACACACCAAAAAGGACAGCATGGAAACAAAGGAGGCTGGATGACCTCAACTCCAGCTGAGGAGCCAAACGTAGATCAAAAGTAACTGGTTTTCTATTCTGCAGCACTGAAGTGGGCAGGGCAGGAAGCTCCCTACCTTCACAGAATCAACGAGGCTATTAGAAACTGCCTCTCCTCTTGAAACTATGGGCCTGTTCTCTGTATTTATGAGTCTGTTTCTGTTTTATTTTGTTTGTTTGTTTGTTTTTTAGATTCTACATATAAGTATAATCATACAGTATTTGTATATCAACTGTACTTAAAAACAAAAAACAAAATTGACAGAAAAAAAATAAGCCTTAACACAATAACTGGCACATAGTAGATTTATCATGAATATTAGCTATTGCTATTGTAATTATTGTTACTAATAATGTCTTTCCCTCCCAGATTGTTAGCTCCATTTAAGCAGGAGAACCATGTGTTCTGTACACTACCGCATCTCTAGTGCTGGCACGTAACAGGAACTCAATAACATTTAATTGACTGATTGGTTGGGACCTGAAGCCAACAACCCTGCCCTCCCACCTGTTTCCCCAATATGTCCCCTTCACCATTTTTATTTCTTCCCGATATATTTGAGTAACAGGACAAAGCTTTCTCCCCATCATCCTAGGTGCTCTGAGGCACAGTAAAGTCATAGCAAAAATGTCCTCATTATGGAGGCTTTCCATTTGCTTTCTTTTTTATTTGAATAAGACAATTGAAGGTGGAAAATCCAAGTACAGAAAAAAAAAACTGTATGAAATACGTGAACTACTGACAGTGGTAGTGATCTCTGGTTATAAGAACTTTAGAGTTTTGTTCTTTTTATAATTCTGTATTTCCCTGATATTTTAAAGTATAAAGCAAGTATAAATTTTTTTAAAAAATTGCCTCGTGACAACCTCTCAGGGGAGATAGGGAAGTTAGTGAGAGATGGTCTCAGAGCAGCTCCTAACAAGCCTCCCATGTCTCATGTTCCAGGAAGATCCCAAGGCGTTCTGCTAACACTCAGATGAGCTGCAGTGCAAGTCTTCTCTGGTGTGATCTGCGTGGACATGTTCAAGGTCATCAGGGTGCCAGGGCAGAGCATTCTCCCATAGTGGAGGGCTGTTCCTGTGCCCACTAGATGCCTGGAGCACCATCCCCCAAAATGTAACAACCAAAAATGTCTCCAGACATCACTAAATGTACCTTGGGGGGCAAAATTTCACCCACTTGAGAACCACTAATCTAGAGCCTTTATCCATTCCCCATATTCATGTGATATATTTCATCTGCAAATATTGCAGTATATATTTCTAAAATAAAGTTTTAAAAAGACACACAATGTCATTATCATACCTAAAACAAATTAATAATAATTCTTCTATATTATCTAGAAATTGCTCACATTTCTAATTATCTCATAAATGTTATTGTATATTTTTAGTGTTTTGAATTAGAATTCCAGTAACATGGTCTATACTTTGCAGTTGATTACTGTGTCTTTTAGATCTCGTTTAATACATAAGTTTCTTGCAATTTTTTGGTTTCAACAATAGAGCTTCTGGAAAAAAATCCACAATCTGGATTTTTCTGATTACATCCCTGTGGTGTTAACATACTCCTTTATCCCTTCCGTATTTCCCGTAAATTGGTCTCAGATCAGGAGACGTGATCAAAGCCAGATTTTATTTTACTTGGCGAACTCTTTATAAGTGGTGCATGTACTTCTATCAGGAGGATATAATGTTTGGGGTTGTCCAGTCTTTTTGTCACATTAGCAACTATTGGTGCTGAATACCTAGATCCAATTGTTCATTAGGGGTTATAAAATAGGGATAGTCTAATTCATTACTTTCTTTATTACCTTCATACCTTCTTCATTACTCACTCTAAGGTGAAACACTTCTTTTAACTCACTATTTGGTCCCCCAGAGGTACAGTTTGTGTCAGAAAGGTAAGATAAATACTTGATTTACCTTTCCCTCTAGTTTCCAGCTTTCAGAATAATGCATTTGTTCCCTTGTATCCTCCAATGCAGACAATTGAGGTTTTTAGTTTGTCTGGGATTTTTTTTTTTTGCAATATTATGAATTCATAGGTTTAAACATATCTGATGGATTTCAATCTATTGCAGGTTTTATCCTTATCGATGCTTAAACTTTCCATCTTTGGCTGGCAGGAGTCTCTCTAAGTTGGCTCCTGAGTCCTTTGACAATTTTTATCCCCTTTCTTTAAAAAAAAACAATAATAGAATTTATATATTCACATGAATATTTTTATCTTCACAGTTTTGCTCTACAACAATGTTACTCAAGGTGTGGGTCTCAGGCAACACCCATGAGCTTGATGGAACCTCTAATTGATGGGCCCTGGCCTGGCCTACCGAATTAGAATCTCTGGGAAAGTGAAATTTAGCAAGGTCTCCAGGTGATTCTTATGCAAATTAAAGTTTGAGAACTTCCGCTCTACAGGAATTGACTTCAGAGGGTTGCCTTCCTCACTTAAGATCTTTAGCCCTTCAAGGATTTCTCACCAGAATAGATCGCCCCTCTGTTCTTATTGGATATCCTCAGAGGTCACAGTCATGGTTGAAGGTTATTTCTGATATTTTCAAAATAACCTAAAGTCAGTTGATAGTCTGATAAGTGAATGATAAATCTGGTTAATATCTCTTTGGACCCAAAAAAATCCGATTTGAGTATATAATAACTGATTTTCATACACAGCTTTATTAAGTTGCATGATGAAATTGTCAAAGAATTATTTCAAAAATGTTTTGAGCAATGGTAGTATTATATGTGCTACGGACTGCCGTGGTTTAATACTAATGGTTTTGCTCCTTTTGAGTTCCTACGGTTGAACGATTTGGTGAGGTTATTCACTGGCACCTACGAATGCGTCAAATATGAGTTTTATAGGGGCTTAATAAAAAGTTTTGTCTAGCTAGGTTGTATCATTAAATGTCAAACTAAATGAAAAACTTTCAAGATGAAGGCTCTCCAAAGAGAGCAAACTGAGCAGAGCATGGGAAATGTTGAGCTAAAAGGGTAGCATACAATGGGCAGGAGCAGGGGTTTTGAAGTCCAACAGGCCCAGCTCTGCCGTTGGCCTGTGACCTTGGGCAGATCACTTAACTTTCCTAAGCACTGATTCTTATCTGCAAACCTGATATAGAGCCTGTGCCTGACACAGAGTAGGGTTTCATAAATTAGTAGGTATTGAAATTACAGACGATGTATTTGTTGTTCGAGTATCTGGAGAAGAGATACCAGGTCCAGCTCATGCTAAGGAAGGTATGGTAGGCAGAATAATGTCCCTACCCCCCGCCCCAGCAAGATGTCTACATTCTAATTCCCAGAACCCAGGAAGATGGTACTTTACATGGCAAAAGGGATTTTACAGATGTGATTTAGTTAAAAATCTCACGATGAGAGAAATCATCCTGAATTTTCCAGGTTGACACAATGTAATCACAAGGGTCCTTTCAAGTGAAAGAGACAGGCAGGAGAGTGAGAGATGTGACTGCTGAAGCAGACGCTGGAGTGATAGAATTTCTGGCTTTGAAAATGGAAGGAAGTGACCATGAGCCAAGTAATACAGGCAGCTCTAGAAGTTGGAAAAGTCAAGGAAAAGGATTTTCCCCTAGTGCCTCCAGAAGAAATGCAGTTTTGCTGAAACATTGATTTTAGCCCACTGAGACCCATTTCAGACTTATGACCCCCCAGAACTTTAATAAATTTGTATGGTTTAAACCACTACCTTTATGGTAAACTCTTACAGCAGCAATAGGAAACTAATACAGAAGTTAAACCAAATCTCTCTTTGAGCATTAAAAGATTCTGAGTGCAGATTTTATAAGATAAAGATTTCATTTTGGAGTCCATGCTATTCAAAATTGATTAGTATAAAGTCCAAGAATTGTAATAATAGTTTACTTGTGAATGAATTTATCCATCCTGGCATCAGGGTCTTGATTACTCACTTACCAGTCATTTGGATCACATTGAGAAGGCTCCAGGCATAATCCTCAGGATTCTATAGTATATCCTGCAGTACTGGGTATCTGCGTGGTGGGAAAGCAAGAAGGAAGGAAACTGGTTATGGCAGATCAATAACCAAGAAAGACGACTCTTTAGGAATATCAGAAGAAGTATAAATTTAGTCAACTATTCTGGAGGACAATTTGATAAAAGTATCAGAAAACGGGTATATAAAACCTGAAAAATGCAAGGACTCTGACTCACCAATTATATTTGCAGGAAAATTTATCCTAGGGAGGGGAAAATCTAGATTAGTATGCATATCATTCACCTGCTTAAAAAAAATCCTTTCATGGTTCCCATAATTGCTTATAGAATAACACTTGGGGAGACTGAAGGGTGACAGCAGTACACCCACTTACATTGGATAATTAAGACTGGCAGGTGTTTGTACTGGCCATAGCTTTGTCTAGACTTGAACCTGGTTAGATTAACCTCGAAGGTCCCTGAGCCACCTTTGCTACATTTGACCTTTTTCATGAAAATCACTGAAATGATGATTGTGACTAACAGTTCCAATGTTAAGTCAGTGCCTGCCCTTGAACATTTATTAAAAACTATCATCCAATTTTATGCCTTAAATAAATTAAATTTTTTATGTCTGTGTAATCGAGACATTAAGTGTTGAAAATTACCTATATTCTGACCTATCCACTGACATTCAGATAATATATCTGGCATGCAAAAGTTGTGAGTCCAAATTATGCTCAAGTCCAAGTGAGAAATCTTTATTCATTTTTGTTTCTGTTGTATTATCTGTTGCAGCTGTATGTCTGGACCCAAACTCCATCAAGTAGGGACCAAAATTTACACAACATTCTTGAGTATGATGGCGGCTGCATTTGGAGTTTTGATTAAACTGCACTACATGTGTGATTATTACTTGTAAACAGATGATTAGATATTAATTAGACAATAAGTGATTGTAAAGCACTTAGAAAATAAAAGTGTTCATAAATACCACCAAGTAATAGCAACAATAATTCCTTACTGACTACACAGCTGCTAATGTCAATAAGAATGATTTATTCCAGCTAAGGGCAACTTCAATTTATGCAAAATAAAAAGCTGCTATCATATCTGTTTTTGCTACAGCAAAACAAAATATATCATCTTTACAACAGATTCTATCATTAGCATTTAGATAAGTACATCTTATTTTGATAACACCAAACTTCTCTTTCAGGACCTTCTCAAACACAGGCACAACCATTATAGTATGGTGTCTTGAGTGCTAAGAACTGGAGTTCCTTATTACTCATGCCTCTGACTCATGTCAAATATTTCTTTTAAATAAAAGATGTAAGGTGACATTTCATTGATGGCATTTGCATTCATGCAGTAGGTTTGTCATGTCGGGTCTGTGCAGTTGCTCTGCAGCATCTTACAACTGTGCCTAGACTCAATAAATTTTGGTCAAATGAATGAGTGAAAGTCAATTTATTTTTGTTATGATAGAAGCTGAAAAAAGAAGAAAATCCATGTTAAGGGTAAACTAAAGTACTATCATTCCATCTTCTTTGTTTTGCAAAAAATAAGTTTCAAAGCTCTGACTACTTTTTATGTCTATTTTTTTTTTCCCTAATGGCCCTTATAAGTCATAGAACTGTATCAGCCTGGCTCTTGACCCACTGGTGAATCTGGCAATACGTCTGTGCTTATTTTTCTGTCATAAGTAAATTCACACACCAACAATGAGTCCGGGTCCATGGTTTCAGAGATATGAAATGGACTGAGTAAATACAAGTGGAGAGTGCTTCATAGTACATGAATTCAGTGGAGGAGGGAAGGGGTTTTTTAGATGATGAGACACACATGAGTTAGCTCAGCAACATTGTTAACAGAGCAAATGTAACTATCAAAGAGTGAGGCAGTATACTTTGGTGGAAAATAGGGTGAACTTTGATTCAAAAGACTTGGATTCAAGTGACACTTCTACCACTTACTGTATGACCTTGCTCAAGTCACTTAGCCTGTCTGAATCTGCTTACTCCTTTGAAGTGTTTCAGTATTAATAGTTGTCAATCTTGGATTGCTATTATGACATAATTCAATGTGTAAAAGCACCAAGTGAGGGGTGAAATGCTTTACACTGGAAAAAAATGTATTACCATAATTTTCCTAGAGTGAGTGAAAGGATTTATGCATGAGTTTCATTATTTAGTGCGGTGGAATTTTTTTCTGGACTTTGTCCGATTTTAGGCCCAAACCTATAAGCCACATGTGGAAAACTGGGGAAGTGGCTCAAAATAGAGCCATGAAAGTAACAAAATTCCATATAAGGTAATAATGGTTTCCGGGTAACCTGAAATTATTGTCAGTTTCACCTTGTTTTTTCTGTCTCCCTTCTTTATGATAAATTCTCTATTTGGTGAATAAGGAATTTATCATAAAGTGAGAAAAAAATAAGGAAAAAGGAAATGTAGAAGGAATAGTGGTGTCAGGAGTGATGGTTAAGGGGGAGGGACTTGGAATGAAGGAGACCTTGATAAATATTAAGAGCAGCGAAATATATGTAGAGGCATACAAACTGTAGCTAAAGAATTTAAAATTTTCAGTATGGTTGACCTAATATTTTTATACAATGGATATAACATTTCTAGCAGCATGACTAGATTAAAGATTGAAAAATAAAAGGGAAAAGTATTTTTAAAGAAGAAAAAGCTTAAATATAATACCTGCTTTAAAAAAATAGGCTTTTATATACAATATTACGACTCATTTTTATCCACGTGATGAGGTTATGAAAGGTATGTCCCCATAGCAAACAAATCGTACTAGAACTTTATGAGGGGGCTCTGAGTAGTGTCTTAGTTGGAGATACCCCAAAAGCAGACTCTGAGACAAGGATTCAAGTTCAAGCAGTTTATTTGTGAGGTGATCCCAGGGAACACCCACAGGAGTGTAGACAAGTGAGACAAAGAAAGGAAGGCAGCCAGTACAGGGTGCATTGTCATGCCGGCTACCGCCGTGGCAATTGGAAATTAATGCCACTGGCGAACTCTGGAGTCACTGTAGGACTTGGGTATTTGTTTATTCACTCCTGTCAGTCATTGGTTGAGAGCGCTTGGGGGTGTGGACTGTTGATTTTCTCACCCCTCAGCCCTGCCTCCATGGTGGTGTTGTGGGAAGAAGGCCGGGGTTTTTCACAGCCAGAAAAAGCCCTCAGGGAGAGAGATGCAGGCGCTGGCAGTTGGCAGTGGGCCAGGTGTTGACGAGGATGATAAGGCGGGGGTGGGGTGGGGTGGGGAATTGGGGATCGGCAGGACTCACACAGCCTCTGCTTCAAAGAGATTATTTTAGTTCTTCCCTGCAGATCTTTCGGAATGGTATCTTCAAAAATTTGATATTGTTGAAATGAAGACCGCTTGTGGGAAGAATGATGTTATTTGTAGGTTTCTTCTATGCTGAAGTGAAGGGCTCTAAGTGAAGGGCTCTACGGCTAGGTTTTCTCATCTGCAATGTGGGGCAACTATCCCTATCTGATCAGGTGTTGTGGGAATTACAAGTGCCTGTGGTAAGTCCCTGGGTAAATGGTAGAGATAAAGATGAAAGTGCTTGTGAGGGGCCACAAGTTCCCACCCCAGGCAAGCCCTACTTGGAGAGGTTACAAGATTCAGGAGCTCTGTCTCCAAATGTTCTCTGGGAATTTTCTGTGTAGCCTGCCTCCTCCAATTGCTTCTGCTAACCGGAGATAGCCACCTGCCATCCTATAGTTGCTCCTCAGTTTGTTTTTTTGTTTCCTTTCACTGTGTCCCTGCACCTTTCTATAGGCTCATGTGGCGACCTTTGCCTGCCTCATCCCCACCCCATCCCCCACACCCCGTACCCAGCCCTTAATGCCTTTGGGGAGAAGGGGTAATGTTCTTTTTTTTTTTCCTAACTATAAGGGCAATAAATGCTCTTATTTTTAAATACTGTTATCGACAGGAAAATATTAAAAAGAAAACAGAAATCCCCCATAATCCCACAGTTTAAAGATGTCACTGCTAGCATCTTGGCGTATTTCCTTCGAGTAGCCTTTTTCTAGACATGAACATAACCATAATTGGGATCTGTTTTTTTTTGAGTGGTATTTTGGGACCCACTTTTCTCACCTGACATAATGTTAACATGTTCCTATAGCAGTGGAATTTCTTTAAAAGCATGACTCTTAATGCATGTAGAATACTACATTATAAGAATGTATTTCATTTTCATTTTAACCACTCTTCATATTGCTGTGAGTTGTATCTTCTTTTGCCTTTTTAAAATAAATCTGCAATAAGCATCTTTGTGCATAATTATTTATGCGCTTCTCTGATGATTTACTCGGGGATAAATTCCCAAGGGGAATCCCTGAGTCAAAGGATATGAACATTCTAAAGGCTGTTAGCATGTACTGAACAAATGTTTCCCATGGAGTTTTTAGCAATGTTAACATGTGTATAGATTTATGTAACTATTACCGTACTCAGGATACAACAATACCATCACTCCAGTAACTTCCTTTCTGCTATCCCTTTATAGTTATCCCCATAATCCCTAAAGGGTTATGGAATGTTCAGTTCCATAGTGTGGAATTAACTGTATTATCAGCTAATCATCCTAATAGCATTATGAAGCTCCTAAATTAAAACAACCCATTCAGGTATTAGTAGGAAGTTCCTGAATCGGGTTACAATAGCAGCCAAGACTCTGTCCCTGGAGTGAGTGGATCTGGTAAGGACCCCTCTAAGAGTGGTGCCAGAAAGAGTATTTCTGCCTGTTAGGACTGTGAGGCATACTGAGACTCACCCACTGGGCTGTGGGGCGAGAGGCATGAGGAAGCCAAGACAAAGCTGGCGTAGGATTAGTGGGAATGGAATTACTAGTAGTTATAGAGTGGACCCTCAAGGCAGTTAAAAGTCTAAATTTTGAGAGTCAAGGACTGGGGCTGAATATGTGCCTGGCATGACTTAGATTTAACACAGTGGAATTGATAGGTAAAGGTCTGACTTGGGTGACACAATGAAGATACTCATCCTAGGCAGATGCAGCATCTTGGTATGATGGGAAAGAGAAATATGAGGAGGGGAGGAAGGGAGCATCTGCCCACTTTGAGAAAGAAAAGGCACAGGGGGTGATAAGGACATAGTCTGAGGTCCTGGGCAACAGGGGTTCACAAGGACTCCACTGAGGCATCAGGACTCTGCTAAGTAGGAAGGTGAATAGGTGAGCCTCCCGTTCTAGAGAAGGAATTAGAAGATCAATTAGGAACCAAGTTGGCGGCTCAGGGGCCCAGAACACAGCAGGGGTTAGGTGTTTTGTAACGAGATTATATAGCTCTAGGCAGTGGTTCTCAAACTTTAGTATGTGGCAGAATGCCTCCAAAACCTGGAGGTTTCGTTAAAACACAGATTCCTGGTCTCTACCGCCTGAGTTTCTTATTCAGTAGTTCTAGAGTGGGGAGTGAGAATTTCTGACAAGTTCCCAGAATTTCTGCTGTTCCTTTGGGGACCACACATTGAGAACTACTGCTGTAAGGCAAAGAAAATATTGGGATTAGATGGACAATCTCACTCCCATATTACCCAACACAGGTGGAAAAGGCGCTCCTAAATGTATCGAAGGGCATGGTAGCGCTAAACTTGCAGCTTGAAGTGTTTTGTGCTTCCAGGAAGGCATATAGGACAGGAAGGAAAGGGTAGGAAGGGGGTGGGAAGACCCCTTTTCAGGTGACTCAAGTGTCAGTGGAATTCTTGCATCACTGGAGTTCTTTCAAGCATAGGTAATAACAGAGATGTCAAGAGATATCATTCTGATTTAAAGTGGCAGGATCTAAAACTGTCAATCTCCGCTGCAGGATCCATTTTCTTCTGTTAAGGCTAATTTGCTTATTTAAGAAATAATAAAAATAATGCTCCCATACATTAGTATAGCACATTGTAATTTACAAAGTGTTTTCACATGATATCTTATTTGATCTCCCAAATTCTGTGAGAGATGCAGGGCAGGTATTTTTACCCCATCCTTTGGACTACTGATTCTCAAAGTATGGTCCCTGGACCTGCAGCATCAGCATCACCTAAGAACTTGGTAGAAATGAAAATCCCAGCCCCACCTAAGACCTACCGAATCAAGTTTTGAGGGGCCAATAATTTACATCTCTAACAAGTTCTCAGGTGATCTGATGTTGGTGCTGCTAGTCCGGGACCACACTTGGATCAAAACTACTGCTATAGAATAAAATGAAAGATCTAGAAGTCCAGGGACTTGTCTTAAGAGGACTGCTACCTAGGTGCTTTTTCCACTACTGCACCTGCTGCATCCCCACTCCAGCCCCGTTCCTTCCAATCCCAGTTCCATCGCTTGTGAGTTTGAGGCCCTGAGCAATTACTCTCAATTGCAATTTCCTCACCTGTAAAATGGGAATAATAGGATCTATGTCTTTGGGTTCTTATGAAGATTATATAAGATCTAGGTAAAATACTTAGCACTGTGCCTGTGCTTAATAAGTACTAGCAATTACCATGGTTTTTATTAGTTATTAAAAATGTGGTATTTCATTAGAATGAATAACTTTGTAAGTTCTTTTCTTTGAGCGTGTGTCCCTCTTAAAATGAGGGATATCCCTGGCCGATTTAGACATAAGGGCACATCTTTAACACCTCATCCGGGATGTTTTTGTGATTACATCCCCACTCCCCACCCCCAAGCATTTGCTGAGAGCAGGGTGCTTAGGAAATAAGAGCAGAGGAATAATAATAGACCAGCGGGTGGAACATTGGATTGAAGGGCAGACAACAGCAAGACTTTATACTGAGGAAACTCAGAATAGCTGGGCTGGGGGAGGAGTGGCTGAGAGAGGAAGCGATTGGGGAGGGCAGTCAGAGGTGGGAGGCCAGGTCAAAAACAATCTATCGCCTTCAGAGTTCCCCGTAGGACAGCCCCAGAACTAGGCTCCAGGCCATGCCAAGCCTCAGGAGATCTGCCCCCTGCCCTTGTTGCAGTCAAGGGGGTGAACACTCAGGTGCCACAATGAATGCTCTGAGAGGCCCTCTGAGGTCAGCTGGCAATTGTGGGCACAGGGAGTTTGGACTCAAAAGTGGCTTTGTCTTCAGGGTGACTCCTATTTGGCAAAATTCTGACTACAGCACATCAAAGGCTCAGGCCAGGGACATGGTCCTTTTTTAGTGGAGGTCTGTTATGTTCTTTCTCGAGGCGCCCTGGGCCCCCACCCCAGGAAGCGGTTTTATTTTATCTGGTAGTGCAGCCCGGGTCACCTGCCCCGAGTGGACCGAGACCTTTGCAACGGAATTAAACAGAAAAAACAAAAGCAGCAAGTTCGGGCCCCGTGGGCACGAATGGCCAGCCAATGGGGCCCGGCCGCTCCCCGGCGGAGTGGTACTATGATGACAGTAGCCAACCAGCGCGCTCCATGCAAATGAGGTACTGTATCCCGCACCCGCCGCTCCAGTGCCGTCTTGTTGTTATAGTGATAAACTGAGGCCTTGCCTCTGGGTTTCTCAGAGAAGTAAAGGGGCGGGGCGGGGCGGGGTGGGGTGGGGGGTAACCTCCTTAGTGCCCCCAAGGAAGACCGAAAGAAGGGGCGAAGTAAGGGGATGGGTAAGGCATAGGAAAATACGTGACAAAGAAAACATTCTCTGCCTGGGAGGAGACTGACTGAGGCTGTTGAACTGAAGGGAGCATTCGTTGGCCATGCCAGTACTTACCACTGATGCTGAGTCAGAAACAGGTATCCCAAAATCCCTTTCCAATGAGCCTCCCTCAGAAACCATGGAGGAAATAGAGCACACATGCCCACAGCCTCGACTGGTAAGTAAAGACAAAGGATGCAAATGTATGCGTGGCTATGGCACAAAAGAGTTCCTTATGCGCCCGCAGGCAGCGAGGAAAAAGATGCTTAGAGGATTTTCGTGTAAATGAGAATGGAGCTACCGCCTAATCCTTCTCAGCTTGTTTATACTTAGCTTCTCTACCGGACGCGCTCTCAGCTTACAAAGCATTATTGTATCGGCTGGGTAGGAAACGGGCTGCTTGGGCTAGGCTGTGTTTTTGTGCCCAGGGAGGAGGGAATGGCCTTTTTCCTTTGAGGTGTCTTCTCATCTGAAGATAAAAATCCTACAGTGCAATTTAAAAATGGTATTCTCCTCTCAAAGCTTGGAACGAATCCGTTGTTAAGTTCTAAATTCTAGCTAGTGGATAGATGATTCGGTCCTCAACTCATGTTGGTACCTAATGCCAGTTTTGGAAAAATGAAAACGACATGGAAGCAAAACTTCCTCATTCATTTGAAATTTTCAAAATAAGTAAAAGAGTCCTTCGATGATGTATTTAGAAATAATGTGTGCCTTAAATGAATTGTAAACATTTCTGGAGCGTGCTGTGAGGGTTTCTCTTCAGGTATGGGAAGCTGGGGAAGCTGCATTTACTTAAAAAGGAGCTGCATGCCTTTAATAATGAAAGTGTGCAAGTGGGGCGCTCAGAGCTTCCTTCCATCTCAGTAACTGGTTCTCAACCACCTCAGCGTGTATCCTCCAGGAATCAAAAACATCAAATGTGTGATGGGTTTTCTGTGGTGGTCTGAAGTCTTGTGGAACTTGGGGAGATCTCTCTTTGAACCCACAGATCCGAGCCATACACTAGTTAGTGTTATCCTTTCTCTAGCAATTTCCCTCAAATTAAAAGATGTGGTATTTTGATTGGCTATGGAGTTTGACCCTTGGGAAGAGGTGGTTGTTGTTGTTGTTGTTGTTGTTGTTAAGGATTTTGTAATGTAGCATTTTGAACTCCTAAAATGAGGGCTCACAGATCCCAAGGCCAGCCTATCATGGGACTATTATTTCTCATAAGGGTTAATAAGAGTTCAAAGGCAGGCTTAGAACAACTTTCTAATATATGAAAACAAGAGAAGTTATATTATAGTGCTATGGGCTTTTGTTCACTGCGTTTCTATTTTTTAAAATGTATTTCTTAGGGCAATTTAATATTAATATTTAAGCCCCTTACTGAATGACTTACACAATGTAGTACCTATGTTCTCATGGAATACAAACCATCCCAATAAGTTTGTTACCAAGGGATTCCTTTGAGGCACTAAAGATCTCATGGTTTAGCACTGAAATAAAAATGACCACTAAAAGCTTGTTACAAGATCATCCAAAAATATTTTTAAAAGTTTAAAACCCAGTGTTCAAATTTGCATCACACACCTTCCTGACAGATAAAGGGCAGGGAGAGAGGCCGCATCCGGTTCCAGTTCGTGCATCATTTCAGACTCTTGTGCCCACTTCTTTTCCTTGCCTTTTTGCCTTTTAGCTCTTCTCCTTGGTTGTTTCTGCCTGTGAGGGCGGGCAGAGGAAATTAAGGGAAGGAAGAAAGTTTGAATAGTTTTCACTTTCACTTGTGACAGCTCAGCCTGGAGTTAACTCATAAGAACCATGCAAAGCTGGCAATGTTACACCTCCACCTCCCAGCTGATTTAGAAATGAGGAAACTGAGGTTCAGAGAGGGTAAGCGACTCCCCCAAAGTCACATTGCTTCGAAGGGGTAGAGCTGGGATTTGAACCCAGAGCTCCACATCTGCAAAATAGATCTTTCCCCTACAACACACTCTGAAGTGAAATGCATTCGCTTCCAGTCTTTTTGGCAGTTCTGGCTTAAAGTAAGTGTGTGTGTGTGTGTGTGTGTGTGTGTGTGTGTG